>NW_010123249.1:0-43487 GCF_000699245.1 Pterocles gutturalis
TCTAACATTCTGTGATTCTGTGAAGGTGCTCAGGTATGTCTTTCAGGCCATATGGGCTGGGCTGAATCTGTTTGATCAACCAGGCAGGGTATTTATGTCTGTGTCTCCCAGTGAAACAAAACACCCGGATCATTTACTATTGCATTTTATGAAGCAGCAAACCCAGTTTCTTCCCATGTGATGCCTCCAAAGGCAATAATTCCCCTCTCAGGGGAACAAAGCTCTCCTGTTCTCAGATTTTCCCACTTTCTCATTGGCTGTCCCCAAAATACCTTTATTTTTCCACCCCGTAGCCCCCCAGGACATCCCCTGCAGAGCCATCCTGTGGAATTCAGCCCTGTGTTTGGGTCCGTTCCAGCTGATCAGCTCCTTCTGCAGTTTGTGCCACCCCCACCACACTCCTTTCCACTAGCACAGGAGTCAAATTCTCCCTCTCTCCCAAGAGCTGCAGATTTTACTCCCTCTGCACTCATTTCTGGGCAGGTTTGCTAGCTATTAACGTCTATATGAAAATTGGGTATCGCTTCCACCATTTTAAATAAGAGATCGAAGCTTTCTTGATCGATATTGATCCAAATTAAAGCTTACATTTACTATTTATCACCGTATAATAATTTCCACTTTGTTCACACTGAAGCACAGACAAATGTAAAAAGCTGAAATGGGTGAAGTCCCCAGCTCTAAGCATCAAGGAATAGAGTTTCCTGAAGTGACTGACTTGTTTGTCATGTGGGATCGCTGCAGCACAAATCAGTAAGCTCTCCTCTCTTTAGATTAATTCAATAATTAGCTTTTTCAAAGCTAAAAAAAAAATGACTTAAAAGCCAGGAAGACTTCCCTTTTCTGCTCATCTATGAATAAAAAGTATATGCACATTTTTGGGGCATTTCAGTCCTAAAAATATTAGAGAATTTGATAATTATTTAAAAAAATCCTACTCAAATCCTTAACACTAGATCAAACTCTTTTCATTTAGTAAATGACTTCCCATAGATTTCAATGTTGATACAGATTTTCTTTGGGATCTAGCATACTTAGCTCCATTATATTTATACTTTTTTACTTAGCTAAAGTGCTGATTTTGTATGTGTTACTTCGCTCTGGTCACCTTCAGGAGACAGCATGAAAAAAATGAAAAAAAAATTCATAAATAAGAAATGCCTTTTGCTGTTTCCTCACAAAATAAAAGATGAAATAACAATCTGCATTAATGTATGTTGAAACAGATACTTGTTTACCCATGCGTGTATCTTACCCTCTTGTTTAGCAAAGACACACCAAGTCTAATGTGCTATTTCCCTTAGTTGCTAAATCAGGTGTCAATGGTTATCTGTAAGTATTAACCTGTCTTTAGACAACAAAAAACTATGATGAAAAAATGGAAAGCAAGACTAAAATTAATTATCTAAATTGCTGTTTTGTACTTAAAAATTTAAACCTGATTAGGACCAGTTATTTAAGTTACTTTGATTTCAGTCAGTACATTCACAATGCAATTATTTTTTCCTCAGAAATTGCACAGTTGCTGGGAGAAAAAAATGAAAATAAATGAATGCCAGAAACTGCAGCTGGGGCACTAAGGAGCAAGAAACTGGGCCAAAAATGTGGAAGTCCTATTTATCACTTTTATGCTTATTTCCATAAAATCTATTTAAAATTGAACTTCTAAAGAATAGTTGCATTTTAATTGAACTCTTATCAAATTAAAAACATATAAAACATTTTTATTTTTTTCCCCACCCTTTCCTCTCAACTCCAGTGATTTAATATACAATTACTTGCTGTAATCAGAACCATGTACTAAATACCTGTCTCACCTTTAGCGTTACACATGCTTCTTAAAGGCATCAGCATCTCAGCTGGCGGTGTTCTCAAGTATCATCAGACTTAATATTAGCAGTTAGGACAGAGGCAGCCCCTATTTGGAGTAAAGTAGCTATTGCAACAGCAGGATAAAGTTGACCCACTGATTCTTTTATTGCAGTAGTTTAGGAAAAAAAAGGAGAGAGAACCACTTTTGCAATGAGGAAAATTCATTCTGTGTACTGAGCAATGCATACGCTCCTGTTGGACATGAAAAGGAGGGGGGACATTTTAAGCAGCAGGCAAATTTAATCCATGGGTTTCTGCAGGGAGGCACTGACAGAGAGGCCTCCCTGGCACTGCTCGCCTTTCATGGCATCTTCTTGTGCAACCCTGACAGCCTGCACCTGGCTCTTTGACTTCAATTTGGCCAAGCGAGGGGACATGAAGAGTGCGGAAGGAGAGCCCTTGGGCTGGGTTTGCCTGTGACTTGGTAGGAGCTGTGGGTAAAAGAGGTCTGTCCCAGAAAACAGCACTTCTGGCCTTGCTAGGAAGAAAAAGCAATATGAACCTTAAACTCCAAGCTGTTGCCATGCAGAAAGGCTTTAGCTTCTACAATGCAACCCTTCTCCTCCACAGGATACGGCAAAGCCCAGCCTTGCTGGCTGTGCTCGTGGGTGCAGAGTGCTCTTGGTGCGGGCTTGCCTGCGTCCCCCTCCAAGGAGCAGGTCCCCGAACCCCACAGGAGGCACCAAGGAGATAATGGAAGGAAGTCACCCCGGGGCTGGCGTGTCCTGGAGCGTGAAGCAACAGCTAGCCTGCTCCACCAGGACCCACAGGCAAGCTGAGCTTGCATCAGAGGCGGACACTCCTCATCGTGCCCGTGTGAGCTGCAGGCAGCAATCGGTCCCAGGGAAGCAATGGGACAGACTAACATTTCAGGGGTCTAGTCCCTGCTTCCCATCTCCCTCCTTCTTACAAGGTGCCACCACTGGCAAGAGTAGCAGCATGGGCTCACGGAGGCTACAGAGCTGGGTCGTACGCTTTCGTGCCTGAGGCAGACTGGGGCTGGAAAGCCCCACCAGGGAGAGAGAGAGCCAAGCACATACTGTAGCCCTGGCAGCACGAACCCATCACAGTGTCCTGTGCCATTCCAGGGTCCCACAGTAACCACGTGGAAAGAGTACTCCCGCTCTAACACCCTCATGGGGCAGTCTACATACGCCCCTAGCATAATAGCACAGCCTGGGTCTAACATTTGACTCCACGCCATACTGCAAAACAGTGTTTAAGATGACTCCTACATGTAAAGTCCTGAATGCAGCAATGAAGCCATAAACCAAGAATACAGGTACCAGAGCTTTATTAGATGTTTCACTGGATACAAAGAAACTGGATTTTATATTACTCTTTTTTTTTTTTTTTTTTTTTACATTAAATACACATTCTTTTCATAAAAATTCACATTTGCTATACAGAACTGTAGGCATTTTTTACACAACATATATTAAAGTATCATTGAATAGATCCTAAAAAGAGAAGGTGCAGCTCTGTGAACCTTTGTGGGCACAACACACAGGGAGCTCCATGTCCTCAGTGTTACACTATTGTCCTTCCCACCAAAATGGAGAAAAGTCATTCAAATGCATTAATGCTCATTGGGAATAATAAGGCTTCTGTACAGAGACCCTGAACAGTGTCAGGAGGCAGTGTGGCAATAACATCCTAATCATTACCTACATGATCCTAAAGCTAGTGATGACTGAGGCAGTCAAAAACTTAACAACTGTCCTGGCAAGCCCAGATAATTTTTTTTTTTTTTTTTTAATTATATTTTTAACCATGTATTTTTATTTTCAATAATAATAATTGCACACAAACCCAGGATTCTGCTTTGAGGGTCCCAGCTTCACAGCAAAACTGATTTCAGCTATTTGAGGAATCTCTCCCAAATAAATTGACTTTTGTAGGACCCAGAGCTGAGGGAAGAGACTAGTATGCGTCATCTGACTGCAGGAAAAAAAAAGACTATATTTTTAACCATGTATTTTTATTTTCAATAATAATAATTGCACACAAACCCAGGATTCTGCTTTGAGGGTCCCAGCTTCACAGCAAAACTGATTTCAGCTATTTGAGGAATCTCTCCCAAATAAATTGACTTTTGTAGGACCCAGAGCTGAGGGAAGAGACTAGTATGCGTCATCTGACTGCAGGAAAAAAAAAGACTAAGTGTACCTCCACCTTAGGAGACAGTCATTGGCATATCATCCAATCTGCTTTTAATTTGGAGGGAGAAATTTTATAACTGAATTCTCATCAGCCAAGGTGAGGTCCGTGTAAGAGGACATGTGTATGTAACTTGGAGTGTGGAGATAAACCATCCCAGGACATCAGATGTGGGACAACTGCCGTCTTTTAGCCCTGTACTTAACATCTTATAAGAACTTGTGGATTGCTATAGTGTACTGAGGATGACAAACCTGTAACACTCACTTTGAGCAGTGCTGCTCACAGCTGGCAGTTAAAGGAATGTGTATGCAGAAGCTGAGATAAGGAGCACTGAGCAGAAGCAAAGGTGAAGACTGGGAAGATGCTGCGTTTTAACTAGTCAAAGATAAAAGAAGAGGATCAGAAGACAGACTTCTGCCTTCCCTCAGTCAGTGTTCAGGGGGGTCTGGCTGAAGCTGAGCGCACACCCAGCGCACCGTAGGGCAGGCACGCTCTGCCCTCTCCTGTCCAACCGGCCAGGCGTGAGGGGACCTGCTCTATGTTCAGCACATCTTTGGGAATTACCCTTGGTGCCAGGCCAAGGCACCTGAGACAGAAATCAAGGGGGAGCTGGGCCACAGGAATGGTAGAGGAGTCATACCTGTGGGCAATGTAGAGACTTCTAACTAGAGCACTAGGTCCTGCCAGCCACTGGGAAATTAATATAGGTTTTTTAATTAAAGCTGCCATAGCTCCTGAAAGCAGAACGCTGGATGTGGGCAGGCCAGGCCAGGCTGCTAGGCCTCTGACATTTATCATTTTTACATAATGATTTTTACAGTCCAATCTAGATTGGAGCAGAGTTCAAAGCTCTTCTTGAGAATTTACAGCCATGTTCCAGCATGGGACATGAGCAGTATTGCATAGCATCCAGGCACTTCCCCAAAGCCAGGGAAGCTTCCCCCAGCCTGCAGTTTTTTTTCATTATTATATCCCCAAAGATTAATTTTAGGCCATTCAATTACATGATCACAATTCCCACTGGCATCAGCAGGAGCTGTGTGTGCACAGAAGTGATTTGGTATGTATCACACCAGAAACCATGTCTTTGCCACCTTGTAGAATCAAGGTTGTCAATCAGGCAAACATCTTATTCCTTCTTTAGCAATACGTAAGTGAGCTCCAAGTAACTTTAACTCCTTCATGCTGAAAAGTGAGGGAGTCAGCCCTATGGACAATCCCTGGTAACGTCTGAAACCAGAAACGACAATCATGGCATTTAAACAAGATCATGTGAATGCATTAAGGCAGGTTACATAACTGCCCTTTTCCTTTAGGATTAATTATTATTTCCTTGTACATTGTAGACAATCCATACTCCCATACACACACATACCTACAAAACAGCAGCACAGTAAAAACTAAATAGATCACTGAACTCCAACATACTTGTAATCAATACATAGCACATACTATACAGCATATTTTGACCTCATAATTGGGTAAACATATACAATTCAGAACAACATTGACTGTATGTAACACAGAAGCTACCACTGAGATACAGCACATACATCATATACACTACTAGCTTTTACTTCACTGAAAAGGAGTTTAGAAGTTTAAAATGGTGCTAACTGAACTGCTGACATCACCAAACAGCCTACTCAGTTGCTAATATCTAGTGCTCCATATACTATATTCAGGCTAAACAGCACTGAAGCAATGTTTTTAGGGCACTACACTGTTTTGATATTGTGGAATTAACCTCCACAATTTTAAATTTCCTTTGCAACACAGTGTATACTTACTATACACCAACTATTTGCTCTCTCTCATTCCAGGGTAAAACTTTACTAACTGCTTTGAAGTTATTTGAAATGGTCTAGGGTTATATCACTATGACAGAAAGACTTAACCCAGCATACAGGATCCACATTCCCTCTCACACACATATGCATATATATATATAGAGATATATATATACACACATGTCTATGTTTAAAAGAATGGCTTGAAATGGCAGCACCTACAAAACCAGTAATGTAGCCAACAGCAAGTGAATGCAAATAACCCACTGATTTTAAAACTAGGCTCCTGTTGTCTGATTCTGACCTTACCCCTCTTCATACAAGGCAGGAATCAGACCCCAGGACCAGCTGCTATTTGGTCCGAATTGCTGGAGGTTGGATCAGTATCGCGCAAAGAAATCTCAGCTTGTGTTAACTGAAAGAAAGGAGCCAGGTAGGTTTACACCAGCTGAGACACTGCCTGTGCTGTGCAGTGCAGTTGCAATTTTTCAAGTATGACTGAAAAGAAAGGATCAACTAATCATGTGAAAACGTCAGAAAACAATACTTGATGTGTATACAACCAACACAGCAAGGGGGAAAACGAGCACAGGCAGACAAAAACAATGTATTGGTGGAGAATGACATGACAGTTTGAGTAAATAAATGCTTACAAGGATCAAGCATGTAGACAGGTATTTTTCTTCTGATGGGCTGATTACAGTCATCTAATTTCCTATCCCAGATTCCTCATAATACATGCATAGAAACCTCCCAAACAAATTGGGTCAGACAACTAATCTGACCCAACCCCACAAGCACATTTCTGACTGAAATCAAAGAGAGTTTTAGCTGCACATGGATGGCAAATCTGGGCTCTCAAACGGTCCAGTTGTGCTGCATAGTCCCTTCTGGCTTGTTCTTTTCTGGCAAGATCTCCCAAACATTATCAACAGGGAGTGCATCCCTATCAGGACAGTTCAATTACAGTTCTGGGGCCTCCCAGATTAAATCACCAGAAAAGCGTAGATAGTATGTCCCCCCACACCCACTTTTTTGTTTAGGTAATTAAGGCAAGTTTGTTCACCTGTCCCTAACATAAACTGCTGTGCTACTCCAACAGAAATGAGATCGACAGCTAAATAAAAACATCATTTTTCTGACCAAATGTAATATTTTGCTAAGATGGTTTTTCCCCATTAATGGAGAAACTACATGATTTTTCTATTATCCTTCCTGTCAAGCAGATTTTTTTCTTCGCTTTTATTTTCCAGCACCCAAATGACAATTATAGTAAAACTGACACTAAGCAAACATTTCATAACAATGCTAACAAGCTTACAACAGCTCTGTATTTATTCATATATACAGGCACACACACACACATATCCTAAATACAACAGAACATTTGCTTTGAGTACATCTCTGTAGAAGCAAAAAATCTCGATGTGTATGGTGTGTGTTTTAGCGGGGAGTTCCTAGAAGGAACTTGGTGTTGTAGGTGCTCTGAGATTCAACAGAATTTCAGTGAGAATCCAAAAGAAGAAAGCCATTTCTTGTTCTATCCAAGGTTCAGATTACTTTACTATATTAAAAGAATAGGTTAACTCTTTTGACTACACTTAAGAAGCGGAAGTAGCTGAAGGATGGAGAATCTGGAAGCAAACAAATCCAGCTAAATGGAAAAATGAAGAGAGCATTTCACACCACATCACCAATAAATAAAGAAACATTTTCATGTTTCTATGTGGTACACCCAAACAGGGTGAGTTCAAAAAAACTTACATGCTCATGTTTCATTTTATGTGTCTGTTACATGAATTTTCCTTGGAGAGCCTGTGAAAACTGGAAACAAAGTGCATCAACCCACTCCATATCTTTCTTAGCTATGAGTGAAAGCACTACAGTTTTGCCCTTTGTTCAATGTAAAGATGGGCTGTGACTCTTGGTAAATTTATGGGGCAGTTTGTGTAAAGTTTTAATGCTATAAAAAACATAACTGGCTTAGATCACAGATTTCACTGGGGGTGAATCTTACAGACTTAACCCATACATAAAAAACTGCTACTGAAGGAGGCATCGTAACTTCGTAACATCTACACAGTTTTTTTTCAAACAAATTTATAATACTCCTGTCCAGAAACCAGAGTATCATTATGCAAGTGTGCACGGATGTCTCATATGTATCATATACACATATGTAAATGTGTCTTTATAGTACCCAGACACTTCAGTGTTTCTTTATAGTACACACACACACTTTTTCCAAGGCACCCTCTCGGTTCAAAATAGCAGCAAGTGTTCATTTTATTCCACTTCTTTCTAAACTAAAAATAACAACAAAAACCTGGTAATGCCCCCTGTAACTCACCTGTTCAGTGAGACCATTTTTGTTTTTCTAAACTCTGATGGCAGATGGTAGTCCTTATCATAGGACAGAAAATAGCAAAGGACCGTACAATGCCATTCTCTTTTCTCACTCAACCAAAAGGTCTAATAACATCAATGGAAACTTGACCTTAGTCTTAACCCATAAAGCCCTGCAATATTTCAGAGCGTTTTCCTTGTAAGACATTATAGCATTTATTGGTTTGCACAAATGAAATGTGTTGCTTTCCAAAGTTGTGCGCCTCTGCCTTGGTGTGCCCAGGAGATATGATTGATTGCATTGTACCCAGTTAGGTGTCATACAGTGGCAATGCTCTTACTTTATAACTCACTAAGTTTTCCATATATTTGACTTTAACATATTTTTTCATTAAAAGTAGGATGATCAGCTGCTACAACAGTGCCATTCATCAGATTTCCAACTATATGCTATGCAGTATTATACCACACAAACAATTTAAGGACTATAGAGTATTGTTATCACCTAGAAATTGAACTACTGCACTCTTTAGTACAGCAATTTTTCACTGAGTAAACTAGCACTGATTTTTTTTGTAATCAGCAGAGAAGTATTGTGCCTGTAGTTACCTTAAAGATAAGCTTAGACTGCACCTATTTTTTTTTTAAGTGCAGTTTTAGTCCTGCAGAAAGCAGGTTTCCACTATGAGAGACAAAATCCTGCCAACCTTACAGTACACACAATTTACTGATCCTACACCCAATCCATGCTAAGCACAGCAGATTTTCCTATTAAATTCAGTGGATGTTGGATTAGGCTCTTACATAAGATTAACCCTGGGAGGAAATGGGACTCCAAGCTGGTTTAACTTTGTTCCTGGCATAATACGCACTGGCAGCTCCCAGCACAGAGTTAAGCCAGCATCACGTATTTGCTGACTTGACTTGGGGCAGAGACATTGGAAAATCCCATTTTGAGAATGAAAAGCAAGCAGGATTTGGTCTGTGCTCTGGGCAAGCTATGTAACACCTCACGTTTACTGTCTGCTGATTATGTGTGTGTTGGAGGCATGACTTTGGATTTACTTCACAAAGGCATTTAAACCTGTAGCTCACTGATAAATACGATCAGTTAAACCCCCTAATAGATGAAGCTTAACATCTTAAAAATTTCAGGCCAGATATACTGTCCTTAGTCTCCCGGTGTAATGCTCACACTGTTGGAAATCCTGATATGAGCAGGCAGAGGGCAATATATATCCCCTTGATCTGAAAGCAGCACATTTCTTGGCACTGTTCATAACCATAGAAGACACATGAATCACATTTGGTACCTCACAGAAAACATGTAAATGGCCTTCTTTTATCAAACACTGTAAACATGTTTTGTCTTGCTCTTCACATGAAACACAAATGTAAAAAACAATAATTGATTAAAACATTTCCCCTACGCCCGCCCACTAAAGCCCTAAACACCTCAGGGTGTTGTAGGAAGATCAGTGTTTTACAAGGTAATTCTTTTAAAATGCAATCTTTTTTTTTTATTATTTTTTTTTAAATTCTAAATAATGCAACAACAAATATATTTCAGTACTATCAAGTAGTGTTATCTTCACCTTCGTCCAGGGCATAGTTGAGCTTTATGACTGTGCTGATAAAGTCACCAAGTTCTACAAAATCTGCAGTGATAATATTCACACCACTTTCTCCTGGCTTCTGAGTTCGGACCCACTGCATCATTGCAGGAAGAGCCCTAAGGAGAAAACAGGAACAATAATTACTCATAAAGCAGCGAGACAAATGCATTGAGGCAGGATTTACCAACAGTGTCTCCCATTGATCTTACTTAGTGTCTAAGGGAACCATGTGAGAAAGGACACAGCTTACTACTCAGGCTTTCTAAAAAACTCTTCTTCATATAATTTTAATTCTCTGTGGAAATAACATGTTGATTGCACTTCTACTTCTCAGTAGACAGGAATGAAAGAAAGATCCTGCAGGCTCACAGTAATTATTGATCTTGCCTAGGGGCAAGGGCATGGACCAGATACCTTTTTGATATCATTTAGACAAATGACTCCATGGGAATTGTTTATGGAAAAAGAAGTAACAGAGAACTCAAGCCATTTGCAAAGCATGTTTGACACATTCAAGGAAATACTGAATATAACATTTTGGGGGACACCGGAGCAACCATGATTTCTACAGTATAAGTATAGCATATACTGAATACCCTTTCTTTCCCAGTATTAACATCCCAGCCATGAATTATATTTAATCATAAACCAGTGGTTAGTAACTGAAATAAAAAGCACCGCAGTCATATTGACTCTTCTAAAATGGTGTATTTTTATTATGTCAGACCCTTAGCACAGGACTAGTGGGTTGTAAAAGATGCCTGCCTAACTGAGTTTGTGAGTATAAAGAAATTTTTCTGACACCATGAAAGCATAAACTAACGATCACAAGAAATACCTATGGGAAAATAAAGGGCTCCCCAGTCCTGCTGAGGAAGTCAAGCATCTACACCCAGTTTTCAGAAGAGACAAGTTAACAGAGTTCCATAAAAATAAGGTACAGATTTTTCAGAGAAGAAAGGGTAATTGACCATTGGAACAAACTCACAATGACTGTGACTAACTCTGCAGCACTTGGAGTCTTTAAATCAATCCTGGATGTCATTCCAAAAAATACACTCTCAGTCAACCTCAAGCTGCTGAATTAAATAAAAGAACCTACAGACTGGGCAGGGCCACAGTCAGTTTAGATCAACATCGTGTTCTCCCTTTGCTCTAAAATCTATAAATCTGTGATTGCCCCTCAGTCAGCATGTTGTACAGCCTCTTTCACAGAGGCAAGGTACATGTAAAATGTTGGTCTGACAATAATTTAAATCAAGCTGAACAAGCTGAACCTACATCTGCTCCCAAAAGCTTTAGGAAAACAGATCTAAAGAAAACAGACACAGATTGTACTTGTCAGTGGCCACCTGAATCAGTTACTTTTTAAAACAATTTAGTACTGAAAAAAACCAAGCAGTTATAACTAGCCCCCTCTATGATTTTACAGGAGAATGCACACTAAGGTTTTGCTTCAGCAAAATGTCCTTCAATCCACCATAGGATCCACACTTAAACCCAGCAACATATTTCATTTCAGTCATTGATTCAATAAGACTGAGGCATATGTATACATACACACTAGCTCATAAAACTGAGCTTAAGCACTCTGCTGTATAAGAACCCTGCCAGCATCTCTAGATTTAAGTTTATGTAGTCCTGAAAAGCTGCACTCCATGGAACTGTAATAGGTACAGGTCAGGTGTTAAATATCGATCTGTGCCTGAACTGCTTGAAAAGATCTGTGAGCAACCAGAGTCAGGACAGATCTTGTCAGAACAGCATGGACCACCAAGGTGATAAAAGGCAGCTCAGAGCAGTTGAAAACTCCACTGAAAACTCCACTCCACATGCAAGAGATACTGCTGAACACTGGACAAAGACACAAGGCTGAACTTCTAAGACAGCAGTACATTTCCTTTGTCTTTAATATCATCCTATTTAAGCTCAAAGAGTTTCAGGTTTAAAGGTGAACAGATTGATTGTAGATAAGCACAGACTTTTTCTTCCTTCCTTCTGCATAAGTTGATACCCTTGATATTCTACTCCCCCCTGAGGCATAATTAACTTATTTTGCTGTCCTTGATTTGTTCTGAAGCTGGTTCTGAAGTAATTCTGTCTTCAGACCATAGAGTTTGCAGTCTATACACTTAGCCATATACACTGAAATAGTGTTTTCTTTTTCCAACTGTGTTCTTATTAAGCCAGCCTTTAACAGATTGTCATGCCTCCTTTTGATTAGTGCTCTATCTTAAACTCAGTATGTCCTGCCATTTCATCTCCCATTAGGCTTGGTAGTTAAACAGGTTATTTATATTTTACTGATATTTCACACAGAACACAGTTCCATGACCCTTTGCTCATACAAAAATTGTTAGATAAAGTCACAGAAACATTTTGTTCACGAGACTAGAGAGCATTCAAAGATAAGTCAAAAAGTGAATCAGATTATCCAATAAAAATCTTATTTGCATAGCAAAGCCGAAACACAATCCTGTAAAAAATTATCTGAACAAAAGATTGCATCGACCTTAAAGATTTGATCTAGGCTAGGCAACTCTGCTTATGATAGAAATTAATAGAAAAAACCCATACAGATCATAGTGCCTCCCAGAGTGCCATATTGAAAGTGGATTACATCAATGACTAAAATACCATGTTGCTCAGTTTCCGTACTAATATCTCCCATGCTCACAATAATTATTAGAATAAGCCTGCCTTAACAGTTCTCAGGGTGCCTTTGTGATAGCAGCACAAATCTTTTTCACCCTTCCTTGTAATTTCCACTCTCTGCATGCCTCAAACTAGTAACTGTTCTCATTAAGGGTTTTAGTCAGAGGAACAGAAACCATGCTGTGTGGCAGCCACCAACATGACTGTGCTCACAGAAACCCAGTACATACCACGGTCTTCGCTGATATTCTTGCCATGTTGATAAAAAACTATTTTCCATGTGAGCATATGCAAGCCTCTCAGCTTTAAAACCCTGACAGCATCACTGCCTCTGTTAGGCAGGTCCTGGCTCTCCTGTGGAGAATGTTGATGTCTGTGCTGAAGGGTCTCACTGAAACTCATCAATGGCTCAGGTCCCAACCCTGCAAGGGCTGAGGACAGCCCAGGTATGTATGGGCCACACTTGTAGATACTCAGGGTTGGTAATCTGTGCTGTTACCCCACAACTACAGTGGTATAGTCACAATGTAACTACACCCACAGCTCCACTGTGCTAGTGTAACGAGTTTTCCTGATAAGACAGTGTCACGCTGGTAATAACAACAGTAATGCTACTATTGAAACTGCTTGCAGTATGGGCTCTAGATCTCCTGAGGGCAGCCTCAAATCTTTTAGCCCTTCTGTGTCTCAGCTGCCTCCGCTGTAGATGGTGCAGTGAAACTGGATGAGTTGATCAGGAATCCTACTGGCCTCAGAGATCTCTTGTGATGTTTCAGCACTGTGAGTAAATGTTCTGAAGGGCACGCAAGATGAAAAGTCCTTTGTTAACACGCTACATGAAGAGTCAGGGAGCTGAAAAAGCCGACAAGTGCAGAATACTGTCAGCCCTTAAACTTACGGAAGTTGGCTGTGTCCTGCAGCTGTGCAGTCCAGCCCTTGCGGCCACAACCCCAGTTCTTGGAAGGAATCACTTCCAACCCCGGAGGCTTGCAGAAGCCACCATGTAACACTGAGCCACACACACAGAAGGGTGCTGCCTGCCTTAGCCTAGAGCCAGGGAGGAAAGAAGCTGTGCTCATCAGCAAAACTTGTGCCAGGAGGAAGAGAGGAGCCTCCTCCTCTCGACCCACTACCTGGGGCACTGTTTTCATCCTGCTGCAACTCCACCAATCTGGGTCGGGTCTGGCCAGATGCGATGCTGCCAGGCCACTGCAGCACTGCCCTACAAACCAACATCTGAAGTCGACTCCTTTTTCCATGTTCTCGGTAGGAGGGGAGGTTTAGTGGCACAAGCAGGGAGGGGACAGCCGCAGGACTGGGGGGCTTGAGCAGTGGTAGTGAAGGAGGGAAACAGCACGTTACCTGGGTTTGACCATGGATTGGGATCACTAATTTTGATGAAAAATTTTCTGTCCTGAAGGAATATATAGAATATATCATTTATTTGCACTGACTGGAAACTAGGAATACCAGGCTTCTGCCCCTCATGCCCAGGAGGGCCAGGGAGCAGGGGAATGAAAATGATGTGACCAGATGCACCATGGAAGGACCTCATGGGAAGGGCTGTGGTCCAGCCTCAGCTCACCACCACTGCACCACGGCACCAGGCACCAGATCCATCATACCACCCATGCTGCCCAGCAGGCTGCTGCAGGGGCTCTTGGACCTGCCAAAAAAATCTGCATGAGAAAGGGAAGAGAAGAGGACATTTGAGCAATAGAGACCTACCTACACTGGACAATGCAGTGTCGTGTAGAGATATTTAATGTAGCTTATTTCTTCTGAGACTAAAGCTTTTATCTTTAGGTGGCACCTCCCTAGGTTGGTCAAATGATTTAATAATTTGGGCTCTGCTTAGGTACCAAGATAGCTTACAACACACAATGCTAACATGCCCTACACCATTTCCAGCCTTTTTTTGTTGAGGAGCCATGTATTTTCTCATACAGCATTGCTACAGCGATTTTCATTTACAAGACAGTAAAATCTAGGCTCAGCTTTGACAGTTTTTTTTATTACCTCCATTTTCCTTGTTCTGTTTGCTTGCTCATATAAACAGAGATGTGTGCAGATTTAAGTTTTTCACTTCTTTCAAGATCCATTCTCTGATGCATCAAAGAACTCAGACGAGAAACACTGCCCTAAACTACAAAGCACGCACAGTCCTTTTCAAAGCTACTGAATCATCAAGATCTCTCTTTTTTTTTTTTTAATTGGTCAAATATCTCAAGTGGACTCCAATGGTATTGAATCTTGTTTAAAAAATAGTAATTAAACATTCAAGTAGCTCCAGTTCAAGTAGCAGAACTGTGAGTCCCATTACGAGCTTTCAGAAAGAAAATACGACCTAACTAATTGCATTAAAATTTGCTTTAAAAAATTTGCTCTTAGGCTATTTTAGTTCATAAAGAGGGGTGTTTTTTTTTTTTTTTTCTAACGCCTTAGTCATCAAAACCTGACGTGACAGATGACTAATGACAGCAGTGCTCTAAAGCAGGATCTCCCATGGTGAAACAGCCTTTCCTCTCTGCAGAGCCTTCAAGGGAGAGGAGGAGGAGGAAAAGCAACTTCAGAAACACAAAACAAAGGGGCTGTTCACTGTTTAATGAGAGTTTGATCACTAAGGGCAGTGAACAGTTTTTTTCCTGGAATGCTGGGAGCCTAATCCAGAAGGAGAAACTGGTCTCATGTACAGAGTGCGATGCCACCTAGCATTAAGTGCCCATTACCAGTAACACCAGTGAGAAATGAAGCAGGTCCACGTGCTCTGGGCAAAGTGACATATGGCATTTCTTCCCGCTCCAGCAAAGCACGCAGCCTGCCTCCCTGCAGCCTTTCGCAAATAGGCATTACTGTTCAAGAAAAACAGCATTCCTCTGCAGGGGGATGTACTCACATGAGCCTGAATCTGGAATCCCTATACTCTTTAACTTTCCCCACCCTCCATCCAATTTTACCCACGTTTTCAAGAATACTGATTAATTCTGGATCCATAATTCAGCACATGCTGACTTCAGCTTTTCAAGGATGCCGAGAATTCATTGCTCCAGTGGGAGCAGTGGATGCCTCATGTGTCACTGAATCATAAAAATCATGACTGGAAAGAACCTTGAAAAGTTGTTCAAGTTCATCCAGCCTATCCTGGGCAGGATCAGCTATACAAAGATCAACTATACAAACAACTCCTGGCAAATGTTCAATTTAATCAGTTTTTACAAGCCTCCAGTGATGGAGATGTCACAACCTTCCCCTGTATTCAGAGCATCCCTATGTAAATATCCTTATACATCCCCATTAGTTTCAACTGGAGTACCCACAAATATACACCACCAAAAATAATGGCATTAAGGTGTGCTACTCAAGAATGTTCACCATGTTCTCATCCTGTTCCCAGTGAAGATTTACTGTTCATCAGTAAATAAGCTTCTCTGCAGAACGTGAACCTTAGGTACCATTCCACAGTACATCATTCTACCGTAATTCTCTTCCATGGCAAAATTAGTTTAAAAGGTCCTCTTCTTTTACATGCCAGCCATTTGTTTCTGCCCCCTGAACAAAATTTACCATTCTCTCAGTTGTCCTAATAGACTTGTAGGGACAACATAAAAAGCAGCACATGGAAATAGTCTCGATTAATAGAAACAAACAAACCATTTTTGCTCTCCCTCTGTCCCAAATGGCCCCAGTTCACTGAAGAGATTTGATTTACGCCAGGACCTCACAAATTGTTGATCTGGCACAACCAAGGAACAAATGAACTGAAGCACAGAGATTTGCATGAGTTTGGCATAGATGGGCTGGGAAGGAACTCCTTAAATTCACTTCCTTAACCCTCAGGTCCTCTCTAGGCAGCAGTAGTGTGGTTACAAAATTGGCACTACCACAGCCAGACTGCCTAGAACCAGAAAATTTGAGCAACACTGGGTGAAATTTTATTATTAACAGTCTCAAAGGTACACAGGTGGGAATTCCTTTCTCTGGATCCTGAATGGACATTACACCACCCACAAGCTGTCATGTTGCAAGAACTACCTACATTAACGCCCAACTGCCCCGAGTTTATTCTTCTGAAATTCTTATCCATAATTCAGTCATCTCCAATTGCTTTATATCATTTGGAAACATATCTAATCAAGATAACACAGACTACTGTGCTGGGGTCAGCTGAATATTTTAACATAATTGATCATAGCACTGTACTCTGCAGAGTCATCAGGGGCCAGATGTCTTTGCTCTCCTATTGAGCTGTTGTTGGGTTTCTGGGTTTCATTTTTAAGGGAAGGTAGAAATGAGCTATAAAGGGCCTTTCCTGCCCTCCCTTCAAAGAACATTTCAGCTGAATTTATTGAACCTACATCTCTATACTTGTACAAAAATGCAATGGGATCTCTAATAGCAGCAAACCGTGGTTCTGGAGGTGATTAATGTTCATCATCCTATTTTTCCAAGATTCTGTGCTTTCAGCCATTGCACCTAAGGCATTAACTAATAGCATTAGGAATGCAGACAGCTGGGAAGGGGCTCAGTGGACCCTGTAGTATAAGAGATCTCATTAAACAGGCAACTCTACTATTTTGGCTACTCTCTTGGTGAGTGTAGTGGGGAACTGAAGCGGGCAATGCCACAGATAAAAGCTTGAATTTCTGCCAAAGTGAGACATTTAGCTTTTACACCATGACTAAAGAGGGCCCTGTAACACACATAGGTATGCTAGTATGGACTAATACATGACAGTCCATGGATTAAAAGGAAAAGTACTACCTGCCATGAGGATGTCTGTGTTTGAAGGCTGACTTTTCTTAGTGATCCAGCAGACCAAGTTAGACAACCTCATTAGCTGCTCTTCTATCAGTTATCTCTTTGGAGATCACGTAGGGGAGAAACATCTCCCACTTTCATAACAGTGGTGCAAGTCTTAAGCTATGAAAAATGGAGGGGACAGAGAGATCTGAGTGCTGTTCAGACATCATTCCTTTCAACCTTTAGTGGCCCAAACACTGATCCTGAACGCTCCTTTACACAGGTGCCTGCATGTGGCATAGTTTACGTGCTTGAGACAGTCAGTCCTGCTCCCAGTTCCACAAAGAAATCTGACTGTTCAAGAAATGCCAAGAGATTCACAGAAATTAAATAAGCGTGGACTATGGAAACAGGAACTTATTTTGCTTCCTGCGAAACAGAGAAAACCTCTGCTTTACGTAAGAAAATATCTGTCACCAATCAAGGGAATAGCTACAGGTCTGGGGCTTTTTTCTGCCTGTCTTCTAGTTCTTTAAAAACAGAGTTATGATTTATTCATACACTCATTACACTTGAATCACTCTAATAATACCATTCAAATCAGGCGTTGACTGCAGAGCAGGAACTGCTTTGTCACAGGTGTATGTTGTTGCCAGTACTAGACCATTCATGGCCAGGGCTTCTTCCACCAGATCTGGCCAAGGGTTTCATTTTCTCCAAGGCTTGCCACCATGTCTCACCTGAGACCTTTCAAAGATCTCTCCTGCTGAGGAACTTAGTAGGGGACTCCAGGTGCGGAGCTGCCCGGCTACTCTCCAGTTCACAGTCTGACTTGCTGCTGGTGGCTCAGCCCCTCATTACAAAATTCACATTCTTGAGCATGTAAAATTTGAACGATGTAAGAAAGGAGAGGTTAAAACAGCGAATTAAAAAAAAAAGAAAAAAAGAAAAGGAAAAGGTTGTGCATAGAGGAAATACTCTGAAATTTAACATGGAGAACAATGAAACAGGGTTTACTAGTGTGAACAAGAAGTGATTTTTACCAGTATTTAGCCCTGCTCCGACCTTGGAATACAGATGAACTAGCAGAGTGATTCTGGAGAAAACCTCACTTTTGACTAACTGGAAAAGTTAGTAAAAAGGCACGTATCACTATCAGGGAAAGCAGACCAGCTAGGTGGAAGGCAGAGTTAATTTAAGAAACTTCTGGCTGCCAGCACTATCACTCCACTGTATCACCTGTAACAGAACTTCACACATCATTGCACAGTTTCCACTGAAACAGATACTACAATAAATTTAAATTACTTCCTTAAATAGGTAAAATATGGACTTTTTTTTGTCTAATAGCATAGCCTGCAAAATTAATCTTTTCTTCCTGCAGATGCTTTGAAATTAAACTAAATCTCACCTAAACTTGAATCCTTTGATATTAAATACAGAGCAAAGCAATTTCCATTTTCTTTCAGATAAACAGCTCTAAGTGGTCCTAATTTTTTTCTTCCATCAAGTGGAGATACAAAATCAGAGTCTGCAGTGGCAGAGAACAGACAATCAAAGTATACAAAACTGCATGCAGCTGTTTGCCATAGTACCTTGCTCAGTATATTCCACAACATTCAGACAGACATACTGTATAATAATTCATATTGACTGTAATGTTGAAAAATACAAGGAAAATAACCATACTCAAATTAGAGACAGCTGCAGTGAAGAGATGGGTCTTGTAGCATTCCCAGCAATTTAACACTTTCTTATTCTTCAGAGAAGATGGACATCTGCTTCATTCGTGAAACATCAGCAAGTAGGTTACAACAAAGCAATCCACCCAACAAAGTTTAAATGGAAAGTTATGATAAAAATAATTGCTTTTGAAAAAAAGGTACAGGGAAGTAGTCATTTTTAATCACTGTTGCTATCCGGACAGCAAAAAGAAGCAGAGAATATATAGTAAGAGCCTCAGGCTGCACATCCAAGTAATAGAAATTGGGCATAATTACAGTTCTGATTTGAATGACATTGTGATTAAAGCAAATCAGGAAATGAGATGGTGGGGGACAAAACTGTAAGGAAACACACAGTTTTTCAGTTAATTAAAAAAATCATACATCTAGTTAAGTGTTCATTGTAGCCAATTAAACAGTCTTTTCTTACTTCTTCATCTTTTAAAATTTAAATAATTTTAAATCAGGTGTTATTTTAAAACAAAGTTTTTTGAAACTGTCAAAACACTTCAATATTTTTAAAAAATCAAGTTAGATAATACCACGATGAAATGTTTTCCTTCATATTTTCCTCAAACACAATAAGTCATCAACTTTGACCCCATTTCACAAATAGTATCATTGGTGCTCACGAATCTACTTTTCCAGAAATTTTCTTTTTAGCATCAAAATTCCTCCCTGCTGTATCTGAGGCACCAGATTTTTGCTTCTGGCTGTTGTTTCCTTTCATTATATTAGCAACTGCATCTTTGTGTGGACTGAACTTCCTCCACTTTTCTCCACCACACCTTAATGTGCAAAGCTAGTTTTATAATTTTCTTTACAAGGTGTGTATCAAATAGATACACAGCACCAAGAATCCTCATTACACTGCTGTCGTTGCCACCCAGGGCTTTGCCACCCAGCACCCCAGCCCAGTGCTCTCGGCCAGCCGGTTCTGGGGGCCTGGGGTCATCACACACCCACTAGCTCCTCTGCAACAACTGCTTCATCTCACCACAGAGGGAGACTAAGCTGCTTATTATCCTTTATACATTTTCTGGCTTCTAGCACTGGCCTCACACAGCTAAACCAGCTTTGTTAATCAGCTGGATCCCAGAGGTAATATCCTCCTAAATAGCATCCTGGGCATTGCTGTGAATCATGTAACAGGAACAGCCTTCCCTGAGCTATTCCTCATTCCTTTCACTTGCTTTCCTCACATCCCATTCTTAACAAGCCCAAAGCATTCATACGATAAACCCTGTATTATACCAATTGTAATGATGTCAAATACAGTACCCAGGAGACATTTCAGAATAGTCAATGTCCTTTCACAGCGAGAAATGTTCTTGATACAGCTGGAAGGGACATGCTCACCAGCCTATCTTCCTGCCAAGGTGATCCCATGTCAGGAGGACCTGTCCCCCTAACGCAGACTTCTCTGACTCCTCAACAACCAGTGGGGCTATGAATGAAGACTGAAAGGGCACCTGCGGTGTGCTATCGCCAGGCGACGGCTTCTCACATGCATTGAGATCACACTGCTCTTGGGGCTCCAGCAAGCAACCTAGCAGGGAGAAGAACGCTGCGCCATGCCGTCCTGTCCTCCCATCTTGAGCAACAAAGCAAGTGGCATGGAGAAGACTGAATTTGAAAAGGGGGGCTAGCGGCCGTGCTGCCTTCCTGTAGAAGGGGGCCTAGGAGGAATCTGCTAATGATCTCTGTTCCTCTTTCAAAAGTTGATAGAGCGCCTCTTAAAAGCAGTCAGCTATCTCACTCCTGCTTTTCCAGCTGTAACACTGTTGGAAAACTCGACTCCTCTGATGGCAAGGAGCTGTTCGCTCACTTCTAGCCTAAATGTATTTAGCCAGTGTATAACTGTTGCTCTTGTGAGAGCACTGGCCTTTAGCCTAAACCTATCTTTTCCCTCCTTGGTATTTATTCCCCTGTGATATTTATAGACAGTAATCACACAGCCTCTCAGGCTTCACTGGGCTAGGATAAACAAGACATGGTCTCTCAACATCTTCAGTGATTTACTCTGATTGTCCTAACTGGTAGTCCCTCTCTGCATCTGTTCCAGTTTTAATCTACTCCCCAGAACACGGATGATCAGAATTGCACAGGATATCCAAACAGATATCCTACCCACACCTTGGCAGTAATATCACCACCTTTCTGCACATGCTGGAAATGCCTTGGGCACATCAAGAGGATACTGCTCTTTTCCCTCATCGACTTCCATGGAGGGCTCAGCTTTAGCTACCCATGAGTGATACTCCAGCACCTGCCTTGCCCGGCTTCCCCAGATGATAAGATCCCACGTTAGCAGTCCATGCTCCCACCGTTATGACCCTACATTTTATACCACTGAACTCCAGCTCATTTCTAAATATTGCAGGTATCCAGTTCTTCCTGTATGTTATCCCTCAGCTTTCCTCTGTTACAATGATGGCCTCCCACTTTGTGTTATCAGCAAACTCCATTAGCAGCCTCCCATAGCTGAATCCAAGGTCCTTCACAGAAATATTAAAGATGACCACACTCTTTGAGGAACGCTACAATTATCTTCTCTTCACTTGGATTCTTCCAACCAGTCTCAACTCTATTTCTGATTCCTAAATTCCATTTCAGTTGATAATACCCTACTTAACACTTTACCAGCTACATTACTGAAATCTCAAAATTTTCCTGTAAAATTTCCATAGAATCAGTTGCAAAAACACGTCAAGATCATTTGATACCATCCACCTTTGGTAAAACCTCATCAACATTTATCCTACTTCCCATTAACCTCTACATCTTTAATTACCACTTCTTTCCAGTTAAGCTCTTCTTGACTTCACCTGAAAGCTTGTGGGGGCTCAGACCCTTCCCCTGCCATTTTTAGATAAAAAATTATGTTTGCTGCTCTCCACTCTAAACCTATTAAAACAGACCTATGTTCATAGGTCTGTTTTAATGTGCATGATGCTTATGCTAGTCCTTCAACAATTCTGCTTTGGAGATTACACAGATCACTCTCCTCTCTGCTTGAATGTATTCACTTCTTGCAGCTTTTATAAAACATCTTCCCTAGTGATATCAGGAGTCGTAAAGAAGGTTCCATGAGGAATTGTGAGAATTCAAACACTGGATGAAAAACTAACTTCCAAGCTCCACACTGATTACAGCAGAACTTAACAGGAAGATAAGCAGGATTAATACAGTTATTTTAACCAACTCACAAGGGCCTATCATTAAGGTAGCAGTGGTACAGTTTACTTACTGCACTGTGTAAAGGATTTCACTGGAAGGAATAAAATCTGCTTGTTTCACTCTGGTAGATACTTCTGATGACTTTTGAGACATCCCTTTTAACATTAATTACTGGCAGATTTTGTAATCAAATGCTAATCATCATCTTTTCTTTTAATTCAAACTTATAGCCATGGCCAAGTCTTAAAATGTCTAGATGATGCAATCAATGGCAACGTAACATGACATAACATAACATAAAATTCAGATCAGTCACAGAGCTGACTCAGACTCTTCCACATTGCATAGTCCCGAATCACTAACGCTAGACTACATCTACCATCATGCTGTTTGCCTTAACTTCAAATAATTTTAAATTTTAAAGAGGGCAGTCAGGCCATTCCACTTTTGGCCAAAATAATGAAGTCGAACTTTCTTAGAGAAAAATGAAGAACAGGTTCTGACTTATTTTTCCAGCAAAATAGTAAAGGTCCTGGAGATGTGCCACAGTATTACTTAGACAATAGTGTCTCCCTGAAGAAGTCTGTCCTTCTACAGTGCTTATTACCAAGCACACCAGGTGAATTATCATTGCTAATAATACTGCTATTTTGCTTGGCCAGTCATATTCACCCTAAAGCCAATGAATAAAACTGTAATTTCCAATAGTTACAAACAAAATTAGAAGAGACATTAGGAATGAGAGAAAAAGTATGCTACTCTCTGCAGGCTGTCACTCGATCAATAGTGATATCGAAGGGCAACTAAAGGCTGGGTACTTCTGTGCTAGACACCCCTTGTGGTATTAAATAGATCTGGCCTGAAACCAAAAACTGGTGTCCTGTGAGAAACTCCAGCATTTTAAAATGTGATTTTGTTTTGAATTAGAAAGCAAATACAAAATGTTAGCCTTTCTCATCAAATAAAGTTCAAGACCTATTGCTGAGTAGAAAATTTAAAAGCCGGGAATATAGAAACAGCATTAAACATTGTAATTAACACTATAATAGAATTCTGACAACAAGACAGAATTAATAGAAGTACAAAGTTGAAATGTTCTGACATAATCTGTTTTGCTAAAATAGATTTCTTCCTGGAGGAAAACACCAAAAGACGTACTCCCAAAAACAGAGTAGACTAAGATATCTGCAGTTTTCACTAAAAAGCTGCACCAATGGGAAAAAGAACAAATAGGTTTGTAATCTCTAGGTTGAAACAATTTACATAAACGTGCACTTGCTGCCACATCTCACAAAACTAACAACTGTAGGTCAAATTCTTAAAAAAGTAAATAAAATATTAACCATTATACCACTAATGTGATCTCAAATTAGCTTTAAAAACAAAAATGTTTTGATGATTTGGAGAGCTCTTACTGGTTCTGATCAGCACTAAAAATAGGCACTGTGAGAAGTATCATGTTTCCAGTAATACCGGTAACGTCTGAATTGATCTCATATTTTATTTAATGAGAACTCCACACTGATGAACTAGGGTTGCTATACCATAAATGATACAAACCACATCACAGACCACCAGGGAAAAGGTAGGCTAAAAAAAAATGCATTATATAGCTTATAAAAATATAGCAAGGGATTAGAGAGGACACATCAAGAATAAACTAAAATCCTCTTGGAGTGAAGCCAGAATAGATATTTGGTTGAGACATACCATAACAAAGAGGTCATAAAATCATAGAACAGTCTGAGTTGAAAAGGATCATTAGAAGTCATCTAGTCCATTCCCCACCCTGTAATCAGCAGGGGCATCTTCAAGTAGATCAGGTTGCTCAAAGCCCTGTCCAGCCTGACCTCGAATGTTTCCAGGGACAGGGTATCTACTTGCTCTGTGGGCAACCTGTTCCAGTGTTTCCCCACTCTCATCACAAAAAATTTCTTCCTTGTATCTAGTCTGAATCTACCCTCTTTTAGTTTAAAATCATTGCTCCTTGACCTTTGGCTACAGGCCCTACAGAAAAGTCTGTCCCCATCTCTCTTATAAGCCCCCTTTAAGCACAGAAAGACTGCAGTCAGGTCTCCCTGAAGCTGCCTCTTCTCCAGGCTGAACAACCCCACCTCTCTCAGCCTGTCCTCATATGGGAGGTGCTCCAGGCCTCTGATCATCTTCGTGGCTCTCCTCTAGACCCACTCCAACAGGTCCATGTCTTTCCCATACCGAGGACTCCAGAGTAGGATCCTACTAGAGTGGAGTAGAGGGGCAGAATCCCCTCCCTCGACCTGCTGGTCACACTTCTTTTGGTGCAGCCCGGCATATGGCTGGCTTCCTGGGCTGCAAGATCATGTTGACAGCTCATGTCCAGCTTTTCATCCACCAGTACCCCCAAGTCCTTCTCCAGAGGGCTGCTCCCAATCCCTTCATATTCCAGCCAGAACGATATTGAAGGCTGCCTTGACCCAGGTGCAGGGCCTTGCACTTGGCTTTGTTAAACCTCCTGAGGTTCACATGGGCCCACTTCTTGAGCTTGTCCAGGTCCCTCTGAGTGGCATTCCCTCCCTCAGGCATCTCAACCGCACCACTCACCTTGGTATCACCTGCAAATTTCCTGAGGGTGCACTCGATGCCACTGTCTATGTCATTGACGAACATATTAAACAGAATGTGACCCAATATGGATCCCTGGGGGACACCACTCACCACTGTTCTCCATCCAGACATTGAGCTGTTGACCACTACTCTCTGGATGTGACCATCCAGCCAATTCCTTATTCACCAAATGGTCCATCCATCAAATCCCTCTCTCTCCAATTTAGAGAGAAGGATGTTGTGGGGGACCATGCCAAAGGCCTTACAGAAGTCAAGATAGATGACATCCGTAGCTCTTCCCTTGCCACTGATGTAGTCACTCCATCACAGAAGGTCACTAGGTTGGTCAGGCAGGACTTGCCCTTGGTGAAGCCACACTGGCTGTCTCAAATCACCTCCCTGTCCTCCATGAGTCTTAACATAGGTTCCAGAAAGATCTTCCTAGGCATTGAGGGAAGGCTGACAGGTCGGTATGTCCCACACTTCTGCTTTCTACCCTTGGTAAAAATGGGTGCAATGTTTCCTTTTTTCCAGTGTCCAGGGACTTCACCTGATTGCCACAACTTTTCAAATATCATGGAGAGTGGCTTGGCACCTACATCCATCAATTCCTTCTGGACTCTGGGATGCCTCTTGTCAGGTCCCATAGACTTATGTATGTTCAGGTTCCTCAGGGGGTCTTGAAACTGATCTTCTCTTACAGTGGGAGGGATTTTGCTCCCCTAGTCCCCGTCTTGAGGTTCATCCACTCAAGAGGTGTGGGAAGAGAGGTTGCTGAGAGATGTAATTCCCTCCTCTGTTCAGCATGACATGGAGTCATGTTGGACCACTCTGCTCCACTGGCACAAGAAAAGGCAGATCTGTCATGTCAGCCATGCACTGAGTGCGAGAGTCCCTGTGGTGGCTTGCACTCCTCTTGTGGGATATAGACAAAGGTGCACATTCACCATAGAGCTGCTGCAGTCCCCTTCCTGCTACAGACTTCCCACACCAGATACCGATGGTGGTTGGCCTCAGCTGAGCATCTGCCTAACATCAAGCATCAAAGAGCAGGCAGAGAGACCTTGCACCCCTCCATCCACCACTTGATTGGGGGTAGATCTGCTAAACAGCACAGCCTCTGTCAGCATGACCCAATGTGCTAGTATATTGTGCATCAGTGGACATGTTATTTAAGAGATTACAAGAGTTCAGAAGTACAGGCCTGGACAAAAACACACACCACTTGGAGGGGGGGAAAAAAAAAAAAAAGTACAGATGTTAGGCTGCATCTCAGAAGGGATGTATCCTGAGAAGAGTTCCACAGCCAGTACAGTTGATGCTGGCTGTAAGCAGGAGAGAAGCCCAGAAGGTTACTGAGAGGGAATTACAGTAACTGAGCCTTGTGGTCAGTCCATCCAATCCATCATTTACAGCTCCTACAGAATAAAGAAAAGTCCTGCCTCAGCAAGAAAGTATTTTTTCCAAGCAACAGCCCACCTATAACTTTAATGAGAAATAGAAGAAAAAAAATCCCCAATGTTCATCATAAGGATTACTACTTCTACAAATGTTCCTCAGACTGCAGAGCTCAAAGCAGGGAGCTTTCCACCAAGAGAAAAGAGAAAATTGTTCAGTGGGATTTATTTCTCTCCTGTTCTAGTGCAGCCAGACAGCAACAGCACTGAAATGCTATCTGATGGAGAGAGGGAGCCAGCAGCAAACACCACTAGGTGAGACAGATCATTATCAACCAAACGCTCTCTAAGCTGAGAGTAGCAACCGGTGCCTGGTGTGAGAGCGGGGCGAGAGCACGGCTCAGTTCCAGTGCCACAGCAGTGACCTCTCTCACCACTCTTGGCTAAGTCCTGTCCTTTACCTTCTGCAGAAGGATGCTTAACAGATGGACCAAACCGGGCACAGGCACTCACTATGCCATGTGCTCAAACTCTTCAGAGAAACAGCACCAGCCTTAGACAACAGTCGTGTACCTTGATGACCTTTCGCCAGCAAGCTTCAGGATCGCCTGCCTTGCACCTGATAATAGCCTGAAACAGCCTCTCTGGGTGTGAAAACCCAGGGGCAACTTCAGAGGTCAATGGTAATGCTCCAGTTTCAGATTTAATTATTTCATCCTAACTGTCCAAATACTAATCATCACTGCACATGCTGCTGAACTAGAAATGAAACTTGTTGGGAAACTTGTTGACTGCTTGCAACAGCCCAGAGGAAGAAATGAAAACAAAGTAAAAAGATTGCACATAGGAGCAGAGAGATGGTGAAAAGTAGCTAAGGAAAGGATGCAACAGCAGCGGTCTTGAGCGGAGGCAGATCCTCCTTCTGACGCAGGGACTGCAGCCACGAGCCCTGCACAGCCAATGGTTCAGCTGAGAACACCTGGAAGGGTAGTGAGGAGCTGCATCCTCACTGCTTCAGCATCCTCATCAATCAAAAGCACGGAACGGAGGGGTGGCCCCATTGTTGCTTTCCTCTGGTAAGCGGAACAACCAAGGCAAATCATAATGAACTTAGCTCTGAGAAAAAGCCTGCTCACAAGGAGACAAGTATCTGTGCAATATCCACTCAAACCTTGGGAGACAAGGCAGCAAATGCACTGGCTAAAATGATCCCTTCCCAGTTACTCAAGCAACACAGTACACTGCCTTGGATGCTGTGATTTGAACCGGTCTCACCAGAAAAGAGGAAAAGCCAGTTGCAGACTTCAGAGTACATAAATCCAAGTAGGAGGGGCATAAAGGTCCATGGTTGTCCTCCTTTGCTGTCCATCAGCAAAATTTAGGAGGCTATCACCCAAGATCTGATTTCACTCTCGATTTACCACACAACAGTGTTTGCTGGTACAACCGAGAGTGTCATGGTGCTGTTCGAAAGATAAAGTTAAGCAGGTTTTGATGCCCCAGCATGAAAGACATGATGCTGTGATGGTATACTTCCCCCTGCAACTTGACCTTTATCTCCTGCAACCCTGTTCAAGTGATAATCACCAGTGGTGGCTGTAACAGATGTGTCAGGTCGTGATGGCTGCATCCAGCTCCAAGTGGATTGCAGAGAGACAGATAACAACACAATAGCCAAGGGCTGTCTTGCAAAGCTGAGGGCTAGCTGAGCATGCACTAACCAAAATACAGCTAGTGTGCAAATATGAATACAAGTCAATCATCTTACTCCATAAGTAGTGGACAGCACAGGGCACGTTGAGCTCTCCTGCATGGCAGCAGGCTGCACACCAGGATCTCCCCTTGAGTAGTGACGCCTCTCAAGATTACTGCTCTAGGTTGACAGATTCCCTGTTGCAACAGATTCTTGGTAAGTGATTAATAGCATGCTAAACTATGAAATGTTAGGTAAGTGATGTAAAGGATTGATTGCACATGTATAATCCTTTAGACATAAACCACTGACCAAGTCTGGGACTAGGCATGGATCCAGCTGCAGCTGGGCTCCTCTCTGAGAAGCAGTTTAGAGAGCAAGGGGGTCCTTTCTGAACCTCACGGCTCAACAGAAAGGTGTCCCTGACAGTTTTGTCTGACCCTGTCCTCTATGCAGTAAATAATCAAGTGGACGTTGAATCCTCTTAAATCACTGTTGCATTAACCTTTGAACTTTTTAAACTCACTGTTTTATATAAATAAAATATATTGCTGCTTCTCTCCTGTGAGTGAAGTACATAACTAACTCCAACTCCTTCTGTGACAGGTGGTAAGGTTCCTCCTTTGTGCTATAGCTCAGAAAACAAAATTTTTCAGTGGGAAGGTGCCTGCATCTCACCATAACTCCTACTCCACTCTAACTGCCCAGTCTCCTTCATATCTTAAGACTATTTTATGACATAATACATTCTGGATGACAGCTGCTTAGTTACAAAAATTCTCAGATCGGTATCTACAATATTAAAATCTTGTCAAAGGTCAAATCCCACTGTATGATCTCTCAGTGTCTTAAGGACATGTCTTTTATTATACTTCTTGGTGTTCGAGATAAATACTGAAGGACATTTTACCCTAATGGGCTGTGCTCTGTTGCAACAACTGTACAGCCTGGGACAAGACATGCAATGCTATCATTATAATCATAGACAAACACTTATTATAATATCTGACTATATGAAGTTTATATCTTATTCACAAAAAAAAAAAATCCTGGAAGAAAATGGAATTAGGAAACATTTGCCTACGAGCAAAGTTGTTGAGAAAAGATCAATAAAATGAGGTTAAACATTTTCAGGCTTTAAGAACAAAATAAATCGAAATAAGCTTTCTATTGTATTAAACCAGAATCTTTCACAATGACAGTGGCTCCCTAAGAAAGTATTGTATTGCACCCCACAGACATTACTGTATTCCTAGGGAACAAGCTTTATCTTCTGTTTTAACAGAAGAAAAACACAGCCATTTTTATAGCCTATGCAAGTTCTGCATTATACAGAAGGTGGTACATCACCAAGATCTTTGGTCTGGCTGCCTTCCTTATTTACAAGTTTTTTTCCACTCCCCCTGTTCCAGCCATTTCTTTGGTACAAATGTGGCACCAGGGTGCGAGAATCCCTTACTGCTTCCTCTAGGTGTTTTGCCCCAACACAACTCTGCCTGTAGCCTGCATACCTAACTGCTCATTCAGTCTGCAAAGCCTACTTATTTCTAAGTATGCATTTAATAAAATTAATTGCAAGCTTGATGCACCTTCTGACAATGGATCCCAGGGGCTTTCTGTAGAAAAAGCTTCCTTAGACTAAGCTTCCAGTGGACATAGCCACTGCAAAAGTTGGGGATATGCAGGTGACTTCTCTAGGGAGAGTATGGATGCATTCTCTCTAGATGACAACTGAAGCCCTCTAAGGCCTTACAGGATGCTGAGAATTGGACAAATCCATCTGGAATAATACAGCATGTGCAACAGGGTCTTAAGAGCTCACAGGAATATTTTGACAATTGCTATCTACATCCTCTACATTTAGGAACAAATTCTTTACTGTGAGGGTGATGAGTCACTGGAACAGGTTGCCCAGAGAAGCTGTGGATGCCCCATCCCTGGAGGTGTTCAAGGCCAGGCTGGATGAGGCTTTGACCAACCTGGTCTAGAGGGAGGTGTCCCCGCCCATGGCAGGGGGGTTGGAACTAGATGATCTCCAAGGTCCTTTCCAACCCAAACCATTCTATGATTCTACCACTCCATGACCACAGAGCAGCTACAGGGGATTAAGAGTTCAAACTTCCAAACATGTCATGACTGCAGGTTAGTTAGTCCAGAGCTGCCCAGTTCGCTGCTTAAAAATTAACAAGGATGTCACCATAGATTTACTTACTCATATAGTCCTGAAGGCAATGGCTTGCAGCATGCAAGTGTTAATACAACATAGACACATGGACATTGTCACACCTGTTAGGTTTGTATTTGTTTGAGTTTGTATTAAATGTCTTTCCATTACAGAAAGTCATTATAAGCCTGAATGCTACCTCGTGAATAAATCTGTAAAGGTTTGTTGTGTAAGTCTCTGTGCTCACTTTGTACCTTACAAATGAAGAGGAGAAGGACCAACCCATCAAGGAACCTTCCCTTCACAATGAGGTAAAAGCAGCCAGGCAGACCCGGGTCCTGCACCAACAAATGCATTTCCCCTGGGGTCAGCCCTTGTTAGCATCTATTAGCTGTAGAGTTTCCTTAGTGACCAAAGTAATGTCAGAAAGATCAAAGAAAACCCAACTGGCTTAGTGAGCCATCTGCAATTTCACTACAGAAGCTGTGCAGATTGAAGCATGAAATCTTTGAGACAAGTAGACATTAGTGACATTTTACAGCAGCAGGGCTGGCGGAATGAACATTTCCTTTTCATGATGAAAAATGCTGCTTTCTGTATATGTGGGGTTAAACTGTGCTCTAAGTGTGATGAAGGAGTCGCATAAAATATCTTTACAAGCAGTCCCACAACATATACTGTAACTGCAAGCAGGTGTTTTGGTGCATAACATCATAAAAGTTACAAGCAGGCCAAACAGAGGAAAAGACTGCGAGACATCCCCATTCCCCACAAGGAAACACCAAGCCCGCTACCCAAACACCCCAAAGCTAAGCCACCCATAATGCTGGTGGTCACGGAGCTGGTCACCATGCCAACTTCCTTTCTGGACTAAATCCCACAGGCTACTAATAAGTATGTAAATACTTTTCCCTAATAAAGTTCTTAAAAGTCCTGTGGCATTTTAATACTATTCCAGGTTCATGATCAAAGCCACCAGACACAACCACCCAGCACTTCCCAAGGGAATGCTATACTAAAATTATTGAGCAGACAGATGTACAGTGATGAAATGCCACTAAATCACCTGCCAGCAAAACAACCCTGAACATACACAGCCCATTTGGGATTTTACTGTGCAGGCCTGCTGACGTGGCAGCTACAAGCTTTCGATGAAACCCAGGTCTCCCTGGGCAGCCCTGTGTGCAAACAGAGATTGCCTCTTGTGTGGAAAGACTAGAAAAGTAATTAAGGATAGTTTGAGGAAGAATAGAAATATTAAGGATTTGTCTGGATTGGCAAGAATACTTTTGAATTCCCTAGCAATACATCAGAATGATAGTTTGTGCCCTCTGGTGTAAAAAATAAAATGAATAAAAAGTAAAAAAAACCCAAAACCACCAGCCACCTCCAAAGTCAAACACAGTGAGGGATAGGCATGCTTGTACCATACACATTAGCAAGGGACCGAGTCTGCACCTGGCTCTCGGTAGTTAGAGAACTCACACACCACCGGTGCCACCCAGGGGGTCACTGAGTCCGAAACCCAAACCAGCTCATTGGAGCCTGTCGCACTCCCGCAGCCCATAATGGCAACAGACGTCAATGTTACAAGCAGGAAGGATGCCCAGATGATTAGCAAAATACAGTTACAACAATTTCTGTTGTTGTTTTTCTGTTTCGCATAAAATGGTTTAAGAATGGCATCAGACAGTACCAAGTGTGATCAAAATATCATCAAATCCCACTCTTCCAGCAACACAGAAACTCAAAAATTGGGCTAGCTGAGATACGGCTTGGAGAAGGAGTGCACTCTCAGTAACTGGCTCAAAAATCCCACTTCTTGCAACTTCAGGGATTATTTTTCAAATAATATCCACCTACTCGCTAGCTAAATCTGACCCTGCTTAGTTTATGACTGCACCCAGAAATGGCTTTTCTCCAGAGAGCTTCTGTGGCCTACTTACCACCCCTTTTGTTACTAGTGTGGCTGCTTTGCCTCCACTTCAAATGTTCATTCTCATGTGCAGGATTTTTTTTTTTAATTTGCTTTTGTTGCTAAGGGGGAAGCTTTAGCACGGTGGGTAAAGATTTAGTCACATGTGAGCTACAGGGAACATAATCCTTAGAGATTAATTTGGAAATCAAGTGACAATCAGCTGGGCATGTGTTTATTTTCTATTTCTTGAAAGCTTTAGAAGTACCACAGGATTTCTGCATCCTCTGAAGGAAATCTATTCTTCTTTTGTATTATTCAACCTCAGAGACAACAAAGAGAATACCATGCTTGTCTGCAGTGTCAAAGATAAAATTAGTAATTCCTCTGCAAATCAGAATACAAACTAGATCATTATGAAGAACAGCTCTATACTCATCAAAAAGTTGTTTCACAACTGCCTTTCATATGTACTAAAGGCAGCTGCCTATCAAGTTAATTCAACAAGCAGAGGGAACATAATTCATTTGGTATGTACTGTTTGCTAATCAAAGAGTATTTCTTGGCATCTGAACTTTGCACGACAATGTTAAGTCTGAAAACATATTGTTAGTCCTCAAAGTTTTTCATCAAATCCAAGAACCATAATGTGCATGCATGTGAGCGATTCTCCTCATTCAAGTAATGAGGATGAAAGCTGTGTTATAAAGTTTTGTAACTGCTGCGCTGTGGGCCTAGGAAGATCTTCCAAGAAATGGTTTTTCCCTCTTGTATTTGTGCAAGATAGAAAGCTTGATGGCTTTATACTTTCTCCTTCTTCCAAATTATTGTTCCACAGAGCATTACCTGTGATGACAGCAGCAAAGCCTGTGAGCAAGCATTATCAGTAAAAACCAGCACTGTACACCTTCTACTGAATTCAGCCTTAGGAATAGGGAGCGGGTTGGTTTCGTTTTTATGTTTTTTTTTTTTTTTAATCAAGGTTACTGTGAGCCTCCCATCTTGGACATGTATGCTGTGGGGAACAGGCTGAGAAATTAACATCACTTCTAAAATACTTTGCCTTAGGAGACTGCAAAATTTGCTGTTTGAATACACGGACCTTCACCACCACAAGCAGCCATGAAGAAAAGCTATTAACCCAACCATCTTGGCTACACAGGAATACCTCACAGAGGAATATTGCAAAAAAAAAACAACATGAGCTACAAAGCAGAAGAGCATGGATTGCTGCATGGTGTCTACGTGCAGTTTTCCTGGTTTGACGGATGCTGCAACTGAGAGAAACCAGGTTCTCCCTCTAAGGTGGCCGCTGCTCTTCAAATCATAAATAATCTCATTACTGGCAAACAACTTCAGAGATCAAAACCTGGGGTGTTTTATTGGATCGGAAAGGATCTGAACTTTTATCTGTTTTCACAATTAAGTCATTATGTAAATGAAAATGGCCACTGTACAGATGGGGCCAAAAAAGAGAGACAACTACGAGTTATATTTAAAAATGACAAAGGAACATTTCTTAGAAGTAGAATTTAATTTAGGGGGAAAAAAAACACACCAGAATTATTAGAAAAATTCAACCTTATTCCAGATTGGCATTCAGATATTTCAAAACTCAATGTGAGGGAAAACCTGCACCCAATTATAGTTACAAAACTGCTGCCAAAAGAAAGATACTGCAAGGTTAATGCAAAGCTCTTCTCTGGCATTCATTAATAATTAGAAAATAGTATAAAATGTATAAATCTATGCAACAACTGGCAACAAAAGCATGTATGTTATCTACCTGGACACAATAATGGGATTTGTCTGTGTATTTAGTCTGAAAAGGACAGAATAATCTTTTTAAAGATAGAATCATAGAACAGTTTGGGTTGGAAGGAATGTTAAAGATCATCGAGTTCCAAACCCCCTGCCATGGGCTGGGACACCTTCCATTACACCTAGTTGCTCAAAGCCTCATCCAGCCTGACCTTGAACACCTCCAGGAATGGGGCATCCACAGCTTCTCTGGGCAACATCTTCCAGTGACTCACCACCCTCACAGTGAAAGATTTCTTCCTAAAATCTAATCTAAATCTACCCTCTTTCAGCTTAAAACCATTACGCCTTGTCCTATCACTACACTCCCTGACAAAGAGTGCCTCCCCATCCTTCCTGAGGCCCCCTTGAAGTACTGGAAGGCTGCTGGAAGGTCTCTTCTTCTCAGCCGATCCTCATATGGAAAGTGCTCCAGCCAGCTCTGGTCATCTTCGGGGCCCTCCTCTGGACTCATTCCAACAGGTCTGTGTCCTTCTTATGTTGAGGACTCCAGAGCTGGATGCAGTACTCCAGGTGTGATCTCATGAGAGCAGAGTAGAGGGGGAGAATCACCTCCCTCAACCTTGATGGTCACAGCTTCTCATCAAATACCCCCAAGTCCTTCTCTTCAGGGCTGCTCTCAATCCATTTTCCACCCAGCCTGTACTTGTGTGTGGGGTTGCCCTGACCCAGTTGCACGTCCTTGCACTTGGCCTTGTTGAACTTCATGAGATTTGCACTGGCCCACCTCTCAAGCCTGTCGAGGTCCCTCTGGATGGCATCCCTTCCCTCCAGCGTGTCAACTGTGACATACAGCTTGGTGTCGTTGACAGACTTGCTGAGGGTACACTCGATCCCACTGTCCATGTTGCCAACAAAGATGTTAACACTAGTCCCAGTACCAACCTCTGCAGAACGCCACTTGTCCCTGGTCTCCACTTGGACACTGAGCCATTGACCGCAACTCTGAGTGCGACCATCCAGCCACTTCCTTATCCACTGAATGGTCCATCCATCAAATCCATGTCTGTCCAATTTAGAGACAAGGATGCCATGCGAGACAGTGTCAAAGGCTTTGCACAATTCAAGGTAAATTATGTCAGTTGCTCTTCCCTTATCCACCAACGCTATGACTCCATCATAGAAGGCCACCAAATTTGTCAGACGTGATTTGCCCTTAGTAAAGCCATGTTGGCTGTCACAAATCACATAACTTATTTTCCATGTACCTTAGCAGAGTTTCAAGGAAGATCTGCTCCAGGATCTTGCCAGGCACATAATTATGAGATGGTTCAAAGTAGCACGCACAGCAGAGCTGGAACATATGCTCCAGCTCCTAAAGTATGGATTACATACTTTTAAGTTACTGAAACATTAATGCAGCAAGACTGAAGAGAATTCTCTAAATTCTACTAATTGTGCTGCATCCTTTAATTGCTCATCCATTTATTTTTTAACAGGAACATCATCAAATGAGAATCAGTTCTGAGTATACCTGATGTTCACTTTTAGATTAGTTAATTCAATATATCACTCAGTTTCTACGTAGATGAACACACACTCCAAGCCGGTGTCTTCCTGCAGTGTGTTTTCATAATAAAAATACAAATAAAAATTCAAAATGAGACCTCACACTTGTAAGACTAGATACTAGCTTTTGAGATAATTTTAAAGGTCCATTTCTTTTGCAATGGTTAAAAGAGTTATGCAAAGAAGGAAAAAAGCGTTCAAGCAGCAGACGTGATTACACACTTGTGGCTCGTAAAAAATCTCAGTTGCAATTTGGAAAAACAACATTTCCAGGTGTTCCAGCCCAAATATTTACCAGCATTTCAAGTTAGAATCTCAAAATTTGGTGTAGAGAAAGGCACACTAAGAGTTCAAAGGCCCAAGTCATTAGAGCTCAGCCAAACATACCCAGCATCCATCTGAAGTTTTATTTTTCCAAACAGTTTCAAGGAAGCACATTTATGAGCCAGGAAAGAGAAAAAAAAAAAAAAAAAAAAAAAGGTTTTTAATGGCTATTTCATTGATGCAGCAAGTTTTAAGAAGAACCTAGTAGTTTCTTGATTGTGCTACTTCATGTTCTAAAGAATACTCAGAAAGATGTTTAGCACAGAAAACAAATCCCTGAACAACAAGCTGAGTGTTTAACAGTAAAATCCATCGACAAAGTAGTATTTCAGTACAGAGAAGTGCTCTTCAGACTCAACGGAAAGCAAGATCCCCAGTCCAATGTAGCATATAAAAACATACATAGAGGATATACAAACAGCTGCAAGTACAGTCACACAAGCACTTCTGGATCATATTCTACTGCTTATAAAACCTTGTGTGCCAGAGTTTTACCATTTCAGGTAAAGTTTATCCCTGTTTTTTCAAGTTAACAGCTGCTTGGGAAAGCTGCCATAAAAATGGCTCAACCTTTCTCAAATATGAGGCATGTTTTCTTTGCAGGTTGTACTGTCACTGGCACTGTATCATTCACCTCATATAAGGGGACAGTGTTCCCAATGTGCCTTCCTGGCACAGGCATATCCATGCAGAGAGCAGAACATTATCAGGCCATTGATCCCCATTATAGATTTTTTACACTCTGCAACCCTTCTTTTTTTTTTAAGCAGGGAAAAAAAATAGGTTTTATGTGTTGGCATTAATTTCAGGTTTCATACCAAGTTGTCAAGAACATAGTCACACACACATGCCTTTAAGCTGAAAACTGTGATTTATCAAAGTCAGAATGGTATAAATAATGCATGTCTTGCACAGATGTCTTTTTTTGTAAGGTAACAACTAATGATCTGTCAACATAGTGAGTATTCCATATACAGAACCCCTACAATGGTCTGCAGTCTCTTTCCTGTATGATAAATGAAGACCTGTTAGGAGGCAAATAGGAGGTGCCCTGATACATTTGATACAATGTGTAATGGTATGCCAAGAGAAAAGCCATGCATCCTTAAGGTGCGTAAAGGTAGTTAAGGATGCAGATTCTGCAGTGTCAGGCTTTGCTTGTGAGCCAAAATGAAAAAAAACTTATTTACCCAATACCTGAAGCCTGATACATAAATAAAATCATAAATGATCTAGATAATTCAAATAGATTTGTCCACATCCAGTATGAAATCTGAGGCAAGATGTTCAGTGTTCATGGTAAGAAACCACATTTGAAAAACAAAACAAATGCAAAAACCTACATTCAGGGGAAAAAAAAGGCTAAGCCAACCCCAAAAGATCTCATTAGGCTTTGATGACAGATTTTCTTCCAAGATACAAAAGCTTCTCAATTCAATGTGTTACTCATAGTTTTAGGACTATGCCCAAGTTCTGACTAACCCGCAGTAGCATGGAAGAAACATCTGCTGGAGTTTCTTTAAAAGGAAATAGAAAAGCAGGATTACCAACACACACATTCAGCACAGTCAGCACATGTTACCCACCAGAAACTTACCTTTCTGTGATTGTTTCTCTGAGACCACTAGCAACCCCTTTCACCACTGTACTAGCCTTTGGCGTCAGCACTACTTGAGATATAAAAAAGGAGCCCTTCTTTCTTCTTTCGGTGATTGATGCCTGGAGGAATTGAATCAGTTTTTCCGGATCTGTTGTGTTTGCCCAGGGAGCTGGCATCATCTGGCCTGGCCAAAGAAATGGTACCTCCAGAGCCACTGGGCTGTGGTAGAACACCAGCACTTGGTGTTCCTTTTCCCACAGGTACTGGAGGCTGACTTCATGAGCAAATATAGCAGGACACATTTTATTTCCATATGTGTCTTTGAGCATTTGGACAAGCTTTTCATGATGGTATTTCTGCATCCCGTAGAAGTGATTGAAGTCCAAGAAGACCACTTCTTTTGGGTGGTCAGTGAGAAATGTGTTGATCTCTTCCAGACCTTCCTTGACTTTGGCACTGAATAAACCATGAGCAAAGTACAGTTCATTATCTGGGTCTCTGGGCTTGGTGGAAATTCTAAGATCAAAATATCGTATACCTGCCCCCAGCTGGCTGGTGAAGTTCATGGTCTGTGTAGCCAACCACTTTCTCATCAGCTTTTTAGCCACAGTCCCAAAAACAGACACAAAATTCTGGACCGTCTCTGGCTGTTCAGGCCCAACTGGAGAGGCTTCATCAATGTAGAAGCTAAATGAATCATGAGACCCTAAAAACACAACAGAAGAAAACAATCAATACTGTATTCATATACTAAAGTCATCAGTGTTTCTTTCTTAATAAACATAATTTTCTGACCTGTACCAACACTCACCAATGGACTTCTCCTCTGCCCTTTTTCTCAATACACTACGTTTGTCTGGCAGCATTTACCCCACCAGCACCTTGCAGGAACTTGAAGGAAAGGTAGTGCCTGTTTCACTGCTTGTTTGAGCACTCCCTCACTCTCTTCTAGCTCTTACTTATGCCTTGAAGCTCACTGAAGTCAGCGGGCTCTGAACGTCAAAGCAATCCTGGCCTAACTCCTGTAAAGCTAGTCACTTCATAAATTCGTAGAGCCAACAAGAAGAGGAGAGTCTGGCCCTGCACACTATCTAGTTTGCAGAACCAAAGGAAAAACTGAACCAAACCAACAACACCTCCCCCACACATCTTTATAGCCAGCTAAAATATGAGTTGAAAAATGCCAAGGACATGTAACCTTTCTGACCCTTATTTCAAGTCATCATCTGGTCATCATTAAGACTACTGAATGCTGTTTTCCTTCTTAAATTTACATCTACAGTTCCTTGCTTTCCTTTGCAACATAAGTGCAACAGGTAAAGCCAAGGATAGCATTGCATTCTTGATAAAAGACAGAAACTCCACTGCATGCTCTCAACAAGAATGAGATGTACTGCTTAACATGCCTATGCACAGAAGTTATCGTTTTCTACAACACAGCAAAGGTGAATACAAATTTGTAAGACATTTTGCTATGCAAAATTCTCTCTGTCTCAAGGTATGTTCATTAAAGAAAAAACAAACCAAAAACAACCACAAAACAAAAAACCAACAAGTTATTTTGCTCAGCATTTAGACATTCACATGAAAGCAGATGATGAAGCTAAGGTTGTGTGCAAACACATAATCATTTCTCTGTAAGGGACTTTGTCTTGCTTTATGGAGAGGTGAGCAGACCCTAGGAGATGCTCATCATCCTTGTCTACCACCAGCCTTCTGAATACCTGGTGGTGAAATCTGTCAGTTTATACAGAAATGCTGTCCAGCTGCAGGCAGAGCGTAACTCCCGCTGTACCAACCAGAGAGGATGCTTCTGGCCAGACTCACCACAGCAAGCAGGTTTGCCCCTTAGCCTACATGACACCGCTTGCAAAACTCCTTCAAGGTCAGCAGGACTTGTATTTCTGAAATGGACTGTAGGCCCAGGCCCTCAGAGATACGAAGTCTAGCATAATAAAATTAGATGAGAGCACAAGTCTTGCCTGCTACTGATGCTTTTGTAGGTGCTTTTCAAAATTACTTTCCAAAGCACACATGCTGAGACAAATAAGTATCACATTAATGAAATCTTGCTAGTCAGTCATTTCTGATGGTGATGCTATTTTAACTGAACCAGAACAAACCCTATAAACCGAAGTGACAGCTATAACATTTTCTTCTTTAACAATAAATGAAGTCATGACATATCATCTCAGGCTCTGGCTTGGATTTGGCTTTCTGTCATCTGAGAAATGTCTTAAAATTTTGCACATCCCTGCTTTTCATGGTTGTCTCTCTGAACTGCATTTTACTTTAAATATTAGATAAATCTTCCATTTTGATGAAGCCTTCTACTGCTAAGTGTTGAAGCAATAACATATTCCTTGCAGAGCCTGATTAGATCATGGAGTATCTGGTTACACACTGATATCTCAGGGGATCAGATCTGCAATACAGAATTTTAATGGTAAAACAAATTATTAGAGCAGTGACTTGTGTTTCAACAGTATTACAGGGAAAAAAAAAATCAATGAGATACATTAAATGTTCTGTTCAATGTAACCTGCACTAATCTAGAAATCAAAGTAAATCCAGTCTTGTTTAAAACAAGGCGTAGCTACTGATATTAGCAAGGGATGGATCTTGCAAACACTTTGTCCACTGAAGTCCCTTTTATATCACAGCAGGGTTTTATGTCAGGGTAAGTCCGAGTATAAACATGATCAACTGATTGCAGCAGTAGGCTCAAAATGGTATTAAGATTCATTAAACCATTTGCCCTTTATTGTCTGATCTACAGCCACTGACAACCTGAAGTTGCCTAAGAGGTAGCTAAACTGAACCACCATGTCCAGTATGCAACACAGTGCCAAGCACTACACAATACTACTTCAGTCAAGAGAGGCAGCACAGTTCTTACAGCAGAAAACTAAGATGAACAACTTGTCAGCAGGTAGCTTTTATCTACTGGTAATGCAAACTACAGAGTGCGGTGGTGGGAAACACCACAGTTAGAAACAACTAAATATTACAAGCACAATATTTTAGGAAAGTATTTTTTCTTAATTCAGGTCTTCATGCACATTTTTGAACCTAAAAATGGGGATTCCTACAAGGAAAGTACAGGGAAAAGCTCACAGTGCACTGAGAACCTCCATGTTTTGTAACCCAAACAAGGAAGCCCTATTAAATACACAAAAAAAAACCAAAATAAGGCGTCACTTAACTTGGTTAACACTGAACGAAGCAGATGTCAGCCATTAAGGAGTATGTAAAGATTCTTCCGGACCAAAAAACACAGCAAGTGTTTTGTCCTTCCACACATAAGTCATTTGAGCAGGGAGTTTAAATATTTATTTTCATCATGTGCTCGTCTACATTTCCTTTTACCTTAATCCTGCCCATTGTCCTAACCAGCTTATTCACGTAACTTGGGGAAATTCAAAATCCTTAGACTCGGCAAAGCAAATTAAGAGGATGATCTTTTCCACTGTTATGCCCAAATTCACTATGTTCCTGATAATGAGAGAATCCTGGATGAACATACACTTGCTTTTAGCAACCAGGTTTCCTTCCAGCCTTGTTTTGGTGAATGAGGACATTCCCATCCTACTTTGCCCTCGGGAAGTGGACTTGCAGGTTCTCTGTATCACCAAATCTCAGCTCCTACGTAGACAGGATGCAGGGCAGATTCAGAAATACTAACACACTGATGCCTACAGTCTTTGGAAGGTAGCAGTGCTTGCACATGAGCTATCTTTATTACAGTAGGGCAGGGGACACACAGATCTGATGTATGGGACAGTCTCTACCACAAAGACTTCAGTCCGAGACATGGGAAGCAAAAAGCGGGGAAATGACTCATCCCAAGTCACACAGGGAGAAGTAAGCTGATATTCCTCTTGTGTGCAAACAAGTTTTCTCAACTGTTTACTACGTGTCTAGCACTTTCTTGAGATACTGCACGCTGTTTTCCTGCAATTTCAACAAGACAACATATTTATCCAAAGAGTCAAGGATGAAGGCTTGTGGATCAGTAACACGTGGGTGGCAAACAAGGGGTGACCATGGTGTGTATATGTTACAGACTGCCCAGACAAGAAGAGGAAGCAGACAAAGCCTTCTTTAAACAACTGGAAGAAGCCTCATAATTGCGCAGCTTGTTTTAATGGGGAACTTCGAGACATTTGCTGGAAGAGCAGAACAGCAGAGCACAGGCAATCTGGAGAGCATCAAAGATGTTTTTTCTGCAGCCACTCCTTTAAGTAGACAAGGCACACTGCTGGACATGGTATGAATTAAGGAAGAAATACCTAGGGACATGAAAGCTGACAGCAGCCTTAGCCAGAGTGACTATGAGGTGATATAAGAGTTTAAATTACGGAGGAAAGCAAGGAAGGCAAAGAGCAGAATAAAGATCCCGGATTTCAGAGCAGCAGTCTTAGCTTGTTCAGGAAATTTGTAAGCAGTAGCCTCTAGAAGAATTACCTTAAATGCCAAGGGACTCAGGAGAAATGGTTGAACTTGAAAGACAGCTTCTCTAGAGCATATGAACAGTGTGCAAGAAAACAAGGAGGTAAGGCAGGAGTCAGGTTTGGCTGAATGGATAACTCCTGAACTAGCTCAAACTTAAAAAGCCATGTACAGAAGGTGTAACCAGGGACAGGCTTCCAGGGAAAAACAGAGGAGGAATGCAGGGAGGGAGTTAGGAATGGCACAGCTTTCCTGGAGTTCCTGCAAGGGATGGGAAACCTGCAAGGGACGGGAAACCTGCAAGGGATGGGAAAGGCAACAGAGAGCTTCTGGATATGTCAGCAGCAAAAGGGAGCAAGAAGAATGCTGGCCCATTACTGAACAGGGTAGGAGATCTCATAATGCAGGATAAAGAAACTACTGAAGTACTTGGTATCTTCCTTGCCTTGGTCTTCCCTGACGTCTGCTCTCAAGCACCCCATGCCTCTCTGACTAGTACTTCCACTTTTTTCAAACTGCTTCTCGTTAGTAAAAGGTGACTGAGTTAAGGACTAATATAGATTAGACACATATAAGTAGACAAGACAGGATCCATCTGAACATACAGAAGGCACAGGACAAGATCACTGTAAGGCAGCCATCTCTCACCTTTGACAGGTCATGTTGACTGGAGGAGGCAAAAGCTACACTCATCTTCAAAACAGGAAAGCAGGACAATCAAGGAAACAACAGTCTATCAGATCCGTTTCAGTTCCAGGGAAGATCACAGAACAAGTCCTCCTGGAAACCATTTCCAGGTTATGAATGGTAAAAAGGTGACTGGGTACAGCTACCATGGATTTAGCAAGAGCAAATCGTGACTGACCAACCTGATTGCCTTCTAAGACAGAATGACTGGCTTTGGGGAAACAGAAATTTTGCTTTTGCTTCAGTAAGGTTTTTAACACAGTCTCCCTTAATACGTTTGCAGTCTAAACTAGGCAAGTACACTGTAAGGTGTGTGGAAAACTGCCTGGACCATGAGGCTCAGAAGGTTGCAGGCTGAAGGTGCAAATTCTCACTCGCAGCTGATGACAAGACAGTTCTGTTTAACATCTTCATCAATGACACAGACAATGCGAGGGGGAGCATCCTCAGCAAGTTTGCAGGTGAAACCAAGTTGGGGGAAGAGGTTAACACTCTAGAAGGGAAAGTTGTTATTCAGAGAAACTTCAGCACAGCAGAGAAAGCTGGATGACAGGAACCTTAACACGTTCAAAGGCAGGATGGACGCAGGACAGACAACACCACTTAGCAGCACAGCTCGGGACCGACTGGCTAGAAAGCAGCTCTGCAGAAAAAGACTTGTTCACTTGGACATAAGGAAAAAAAGCAACTTCCTCACAAGACCAGTGAAGCCAGGGAACGGGAGCCCAGCAGGGCTGGACTCTGTATCACTGATGCTCAATGCTTGGCTCAACAGCTTCATCTAACTCAGAGTTAGCTCTGCTTTGAGCAGGGGATGGAACAGATGGAACTCCTTTCCAGTGTAAATTATTGTGTCTGATTACTCTCCCTTCCCCAAGATAAAAAAAGATTTGTTTGTTATCTCTCAACCTTAAAAGCAATTATCAAGAGACACTTAAAATGTCTGCACCAGCCATGATCCAAAAACCAAAAGTGGCCAGTTTCAACCACCAAGACATTGAATTTTCATGACCCTAGATGTGGCCAAACACTATTTAGATATTCAAGAGTAAAATGTACAGTACCACTTAGATTGCAAAGAAACTGCTGCTAGTACTTTTACTAGGGAGAACGGTCTCCTGCTTTCTTTACTGAATTCCCATAATAGGACAATTGGGAATATACAACCCACTACAGCCCAACTATGGACATATTTATGGCTTCCCTGGAGGGCTAAATCCCCCATTTAAAAAATAATTGGGCTCAGTGCTGAAAAA
>NW_010123249.1:43499-49409 GCF_000699245.1 Pterocles gutturalis
TTCAGTATCGTTTCTTCACTCCCACAGAGATTTACGAAGAGGCACAGCAAAGCTACTATTTTTGATGCTAAGCTTTAACATATCACTCATTAAAGCTGGCAAGCATAGCTGAACTTCGCTCTGCCCTTCCCTTGCCTCACTGTCGGCTCTGGCCATCACTTGTAACAAGAGCCTGGTAAATGGCACCTAAAATAGAGGTACTGAACAAAACCATGCTGCCCAACATCCTCCTGGCAGTAGCAATCACACCCTGAAGATCCACAAGTCACAGAAAAACCATCCAAAAATAGAAGCGAAGTTTCATAGTTTTTGGCGTGTTTTATTCTCTTCCCCTTCTCCCACAGACCTCAAGCTCCTCCTGCCTCTGCACTGGGAGTTATCCAACCTCTGCTTGAAGTGGAGTCTTTTCACTACTGCTTGGGACGTAACTAAGAGCTTTACCTGCTGTTGTGTTCCTGCATTTAGGAGATGCCATCCCTTGGTGATTATTCCTGAAAAGTCACATGCAGTGCAGCCTAATTTTTTGCAAACATCCTTGTCAATGAGGGTTCTACAGTGACTACAGCAGACCACAACACATTTCTTGAATGTTGTAGAAAACAGCTAGGGCAAATTCCATGACCTCTGGTACACAGAAGACCAATGCAGATGTTCTTTCAATCTCATTTGGTCTGTCTCACCATCTTGTTTGGCCTTAAAAATCAATCAACAAAGGCAAAAGCCTGATAAATCTTTACCTAGCTGCACTGTGATTCCAAGGAATAGCAAAACCTAGCCATGAACACTAGAGTTGGGGCACCTCAATGTTGTGTTTCACCTTCTCTTTAAGATGGCTGAGCACTGTTCTCTTCATCAAAGCCACAGCACATCTCAGGAAGCACCTGCCAAAGGTGCGGCCAAGAACAATGCAATTCAGACTTCATAGCCCAGTTACCTTTAGCATTCAGACTTCTTGGGTGATGCAAGCTTTGTTTGGTAAAAAGACTACCCAGAACAGTAAAACAAAAACAAGTGAGAAATAAAAGAGATTACAGATGGTGTAGTGACTCAGCTTCCCCACAGGTAGCCGCCTTGCCTATCAGCGGTTCTTCCAGCATTCATCAACAGCTGTTCATCAACAGCTCTGTGCCCCTGACACCAACCGAAGGTCACAGGGCTTAGCTACCTACGTACACTCAGCACTGCACAATCCAAAGGCATGGAAAGACAGGCAGACACTACTTCAGGTAATGCAAAAATCCAGATAATGAAAAAAACGTCAGAGTCAGAAAACGAGCACACATATGACCCATTCTTGTATATATATATATATAGGCCCAGTGGCTATTTATCTGATCACATTAAGTTATGATGCAATGCATACAGACAACTCTCTGCTACCCATAAAACCTCTTTCTAGGCTCATAAACTCTGTCAAAACTCCATGAGAAACAGCTCAGTTCTCCACACACCATGCTGCTATTTCTAGGTAAACCAGTTAAAGATGCACAGACAAACCATGCAAGTCAACTTAGCTCTGGTCAAGAGGAACTGAGGAGCCTAGAACCGCCCCTCCTCTGCAGGGAGCAAAAGCAATCCCCAAAACTTTTGTTTGGCGTCTGAATTAAGAAGCCTGCAGAGACTGAGCTGGCCACCTCCCAGGTCTCATCAACCCAAACCCCATGGTTACAGCCAGCCAAACTGCCACAGTTAGCCAAGGATGCCAGCATCTGATGCGGAAGCTCATCCACAGCCTCATTCCCCCACCTCAGCCTCCAACAGTCGCATGGGATGTCTGCAACAACCTACACATGAGCAGATCCCACACTGCCCATGAATTTGCCAAGCTTTTCAGGCAAAGTTGCCTGCAGCACAAACAGGATCTGGACAACTTTGGGCTTTCTGAAGGCTCAGGAAACCTTCTCAATGGAAAGCCAGAGAAGTGGATTCTCTTCCCAGAGTCCAGGTCAGTCAAACCACCACACATTCTTGTAACTTGGTCTCAGCATGGAAATCGGTATTTTCACTAAAAATAAAAAGTTGGACTGTTCTTTATATGAGAGGACTATTTTTAATAGGTAAGAATATCTGTGTTTCATTCAAGTGAATTGTCTGATCAGAAAGTAAGAAAAAAGTAATTTATAAGCCTGCATTTTGTAGGTGGTGAGCTAGCCCATACATCACTCAAGTCAAACTGAATCACCCTCTCTCAAGTGGTAAAAACAGAAGAGCTATTTCACTTTTTGTGTATAAAGCCCTGAAGTCTCTACTGAAAAAAATACATAAACCAAAATTAAGGCATTTTTTAAATAAGCCCCTTAGACAAACTTTAAATGTCTGTGAGGTAACACAAGCACAAATCATTCCACTTTTAAAATCAAATCTTTTTCCAGGTCATACAACACAAACAACTTTATATCCAGACATTTAAATCTTCCGAAGTCAACAGTTTTAATCTGTTAAGGAAGCATTTTAATACTTTCAAACTATAACTACGGGGATGAGTTAACCTTGGTTTTCAATGGGAGATTACTGATAAAAGTACAAATCCAGAGCTCAATTCTAAGCACACTTAACTGTTTGAATTATTTTAATTATGTGCATGAATGTCTGCAGGAAAGAGTCCCATTTTGCTTTAGCTTCTTTCAGAATAATACAATTCTAAATTGCTTTGGAGTTACATTAACATCAGATAAACTGAAGTTGTTGAATGTCAGGGAGTGAGAAGAGGCAGGTAGTGACAAAAGAGAAAATGTATTCTGGTCGTGTTTGAGAACATAAGCAAAAAAGGTGACAAGAGTGACAGAGAATGAAGCTATTAAAGCAACATTTGTTAAACTACTATTAACTTTACAAGAATTTAGATGCTGCTGCAAATACAGAACAATCACAATTTCCCCATCAGATATCCACTCCTCAGTCTGCCCACACCCTCTGTGCCAGTCCTATCACCTCCAACAAACTCTTCTCTTTCTCCACTTGTATCCCCTTCTGCCTTGAACACCTCAGTGATATAGTTGGAAAAGGAAAGGAAATGTTTGGTTCCTTCCTGTCCTGTTACTTCCTGGAACTGGCAGCCTTCCCCTCATCCCCCACCCTCCTCCAGCAGCAGATAAAGGTGCATTTTCCCTCCGCCACCAGGTGAGTCCTGGACCAGCCACTGGGAATGCATATAACCATAACTCAGACCTTGGTCCTGTGCCTAAGGACATCGCATCACGAGTCTGCGCTGTGCTGCCTTATTGGGACTATTATCGCAGGCAAAGTTGTGTGTCAAAGGGACAACCTGAGAAATCAGATAGGTACACAGTAATTAGCACGCAAACACTTTAACATGGTTTGCTTGCAAGGGTGAGCAGAGCTACTTTGTATGAAAAACCACTTCAAAGTCATACTTCGTCAACTTCTGCCAGACATGGTTTCTAATACTACTTCTGCCATAGGTGGACCTCTGCATTTCTCAGCCAAAACATCTCAGCTGGAGCACCTTAATCCACACTGACTGTCACAGCACATCTACAACAGATGCACCAACTACAGGATCAGTGGACACAGCCTAGAGTTGCACATGGCAAAGCACAAAACATTCAAAACCCAGAACAAAGCAACTGCTCTTTGATCAAAGTAATGCAGAACAGAGTTTATCGTTCAGAGAATCACAGAATAGTTGATTGCAGAAGAGACCTCTGGAGGTCATTTAGTCCAACCTGGCCTTCTCCTGAGTCCAAAGAGAAGTAAGCAGAAAAAAAGAAAAATGTTTGCATAGATTACTACAAATCATTGAAGACTGCTCAAAAAGACCTGTCTGAACCAGCTTCTTAGCTAGGAAGAAAGAAGAGCTGGTAGTCCATCAGTCTGGAGTTGGAATCTTGTATCTAGTGACCAACATTCAGACCTGGAATGACTCTATGTTTTTGTCCTCCATATAAACAAATAAAATTTTCAGGCATAAGAAAGGATTTTAAGCAACTACTTACTCTTGTTCCTCTGGCATCTCCTTATCACCTGTGAAATGCTCCCAAGGATCATTTTGTTTTGTGCTTTTGAACATGGCTACACATGCCTCCAAGGGGAGCCCACGACTGTTGACATTGACAGTAATTTCCATGATCACAACGAAAAGTTCAAAGCTATTTGCCATTTAAAGTTGTTTTTTAAGAGACAGCTTGTGGACTATAGCAGTGGCTGCACTGGGGAAAGGTTCTGGTCACTAGACTGAGCCAAAGTGTTCCTCATAGGAAAGGGGCAGTGCTTAGGTGAGGAACTCACTTCTAAAATCAAACAAGATGGAAGGTGGGGAAAGATCTGCTTCGTTTTAAGGCCAAAGATAACTGGCAATTATCACAGTACTACATGCAAGCTTGGCTAAAAATCTGATCAGCTTACTCATTATTTAATTAATACTAAAACGTTTAATGTACATAAAAGTACCCACATTCAGTCTCTTACAGCTCCCTCCTGCAAACACAAAGACCAGCTCCTGTTGTTCTTAGAACACTACATCAGTTAATACCGCATTTCAATGCTCTGTTGAAAAGTAAAGAAATAAGAGAAAGCAAACTGTAATTATACTTCTAGCTCTCCAAACAGTGGAAGCACATTCACAACTATGGACATCACAAGGCCAATTCCACTAAAGAAACTATTCTTAAACAGAAAATTACCACATGCTGCCCTCCTGAGAGCATGTTTCCCCTCTCCCTTGGTAACCCCCTTGCTGCCCTGTAATTATTTGCGTAGGAGGAGGTGCTATAATGTTTTTTGAGACACTGCTAAGTGTAGATAGCCTCCCACCTCTTCCCAGTCAAACCACCTCCAGACAAATTTCCTTGCAGACTTCATGCAGACAGCACACGGAAGACAGCACGGTGGAGCAACATGTGAACGGTGGGGGTTTTCTCAGAGTCCCATATTACTGTAGTAATATGTGAGTTATTAGTTTCATCAAACACAGGTTCTAAACAAGCCAGTCTTTACTCAGACAAATGTAAGATTAACACCACTGGAAACCTGAAAAAGGCCCGCAAGATCAGGCCATAGCACAGAGTGGAGCAGGCTAATTCTCATGTTTAATCAGCTCATTGGAGACATCACCCAAAGGCACAACGACAGTAGGGCAAGCTCTGGGCAGCACCACTGCTCACAACCTCTCCCCATCTCCACAGCCCCTAAAGCCTTACCCAGCTGCTCTGCCAAGCACAAGTCAGGCCACCAGATTTCCTGCAGACAGCCAAATGCAAACAGCGTGGGGAACATTTTTGCATTATCGAAGTGGAAGTTATGATGTTGAGGATTGAATCAGGTGGTGTGCCTTCCCCCAATATTTTTTCCAAATGTGACCTAAACCTTTTGGCTGTACACAGAAGAAAAGGTGGAGGAGGAAGGCAGTAATATAGCCTCTGCATATATCAAAGGCCAAAAGAAACAACCCCAAGCCTGCTGGATATTTGTGCACCACAATGAAAATTTTAAAAGGTGCATGTCCCGCTTTTGGCTGGGTTGGAGTTAACTTTCTTCACAGTAGCTAGTGTGAGGCTATGTTTTGGATTTGTGCTGAGAAGAAGGCTGACAGCATGCTGATATTTATAGTTGCTGCCAGGACAGTCAAGGACTTTTCAGCTTCTCTGCTGTGCCAGTGTCTGCAGGTGCAGGAGAAGCTGGGAGGGAGCACAGCCCCCACGACTAGCCTAGGATTTGACCTTAGGTTTAAGATTGAGACCTAAATTCTCCAATAGTATATTCCATATAATGCCCAGTATATGAATGCAGCTCTGTCTGGAACCTCTCTCTCTCTCAGGGTCATCTCCCTCTCTCAGGTTCGTTTCAGTCTCTGTTGGCTCTTGGTCTCTTCGATGCTCAGTCTCTAATTTCCTTTCCAGGACTGCAGTTTCAGGACTCTCGATGCCCTGGGATCATTAGCCAGGAATGGGC
>NW_010123250.1:0-2885 GCF_000699245.1 Pterocles gutturalis
CAGTCCTTCTCCCCAGGGCTGCTCTCCAGTCATTCTCCTCCCAGCCTGTGTCTGCGCTGGGGGTTGCCCCGACCCACTCGCAGGACCTTGCCCTTGGCCACAAAATGTGTCTTGGACTGAGTTAAGTTAGAAAAAGTTGGGCAATGGTCTTATACGAAGAGAGCCAAGACATCTGTAGGAGAACCTCTTCCTTTTCTCACCTTCTCTCAGCTGTTATTCTTTCATCCTGTTATCAACGAACCTGTGAGCAGCACCAGCTTGTTGCATCTCCACTAAATGCACATTCTAGGGAAACAAAGCAACGAATGTTCATCACACGTCACGTGCAGCACCTTAAGGCACCGGGATGAACAGGGACACATTTCGGATGAGACAGCCCTGCTGCTCCTTTCCTGCTTCTGCCCCGTGACTCATCATCCTGAATTTGGGAGGATGTGGAAATCCATTGACAAAGCAGCACCAGCTGCAAAAGCTTTGTGTCCACAGATCCTGTAAACTTTGAAAAAAAAAAAAAAAAAACAAAACCCCAAAGCCACAAAAAATGAATCAAGAAACCTGGTGTTCAGACTGATAGTGCGGCAAAGGATGCTGAATCTTTCCACAAAAGCCATAAAATTTTCCATAAAAGCCATTAATTTTTCCATAAAAGCCCATAAAGACTAAAAGGAGGATTATGGTCCTGCCAGTGAGGAGATAATGGGGCCAGGTTTTGAGGTGCTGCTGTTTGATTTCCACCCTATGTCCTGCTCCCTGAGGCCAGCCCCAGCCAAAGCACTGCAGGGCTCCAATGCTATCAGAGGAAAAAACCAAAAAGCTGCAATAAAATGAACATTTTTTTGTACCCATCTGGAAAAAGAGAAGGAGGAAAGTCCCTGCTCAGCATGCACTTGAGGTAAGACAAGGCCAACAGTGTATTAAGACAAAAAGGGACTGGGATGGGTTGATCAAACACTGGAACAGGCTTCCTAGAGAGGGGGGCGATGCTCCAAGCCCGTCAGTGTTGAGAGGCTCTTGGACAACGCCTGTAACTTTTGGTCAGCCCTGATGTGGTCAGGAGTGGATGATCACTGTAAGTCCCTTCCAACTGAGCTAGTCTATCCTGTTCTCGTAAAGTCTTTGAGCTGCCCAAGAATCAACTCAGAGGTAAGAATAATCTAAAATAATCCACCCAGGTACCAGCTAAGAGATGGCTCCTCTAACGCACTTCCACGGTGAGAGTCTCCAGGCAGCCTCGATCCCCTGGTTCATCTTGGCCGCGCATCTTGCGCCCACTGTGGGTACCACTGCTGCCAGCTATGGTAGATGAACATGGATGTATCCCAGCTGAAGCCTCAGGCTTCCCACGATACAAGGACAGGCTGAGAGAGTTGGGGGTGTGCAGCCTGGAGAAGAGAAGGCTCCGGGGAGACCTTCCAGCACCTTCCAGTGCTGAAAGGGGGCTACAGGAGAGATGGGGGCCTACAGGAGAGATGGGGGGCTCTGGATCAGGAGGCGCGGGGAGGGGGCGGGGGGGAAGGGGTTGGAGCTGCAAGAGGGGAGATGGAGATGAGATGTGAGGAAGAAATGTTTCCCTGTGCGGGGGGTGAGGCAGTGGCCCAGGGTGCCCAGAGCAGCTGTGGATGCCCCATCCCTGGAGGGGTTCAAGGCCAGGCTGGATGAGGCTTTGGGCAACCTGGGCTAGTGGGAGGTGTCCCTGCCCATGGAACTCAATGATCTTTAAGGTCCCACCCCAAACCACCCCATGATTCATGATTCCCCGTCTCTCCCTTGACCTACGCTCATTCCAAGCTCTGTCATCTTTCCAGCCTCCAGCAGCGAATGCTTTACAACATCCCGGATCCTCTGAATGTCTTGTCCTTTCAAAACCTGGCAAGAGACTCAGGAGAACTTTTTTTTTCCAGCAAAACTTGCAAACCTGCCAAAGCATGTGGCTTCAATCATTCGAGAACATTTCATTAACTTCTGTCAACTGGACAAGGCTCTGAGCAACCTGACACAAGCTGGACCTGATGACTTCCAGAGCTCCTTTCCAACCGGAATTATTCCGTGATTCTCCTTCAAATTTATGGGACAATTTCCACTGGAAAAAAGATATTGAGGACTGAACATGATGAACATTCATTTGGATTCTGGTTTCACTCCAGTGTTACAGCAAAATGGAGCTTTTCCTATTCATTAGTAAAAATAAATTGGAAAAGCATCCCAAAATATCCTTAAACCTTGCAAACGAGAGGATACAAGTTCAAACCTTCTCAGACAGAGCTGAAGCTGGTTCTTCCATACCCCGAAAAAAAAATCCTAACCCTGGGACTACTGGGTTGAAGGGGAAAATTAGCACCTCTCTTCGCTTTTTGTTTCCTTTAATTTTCTCATAAATGATTGAAATTAAACAGTTTGGGTCGAATGAAACATAATTGGTATCAAACGCAAGCGGACTGGCTGCCAGGCAAATGGGGTGTTTGGAGAAGGATAAATATTAATTAATATTTGAACTAAATGGAATTATTTTTATGTTTTCAGTTTGTTTGCCAAATTGAACATCACTGCCACAGCTCAGGCTGAAGAGGCAGAAAAAGAACCAGGGGGAACTGGGAGTGACGAATGGGGAGAAACTGGGGTGATGCAGGACCCCACGCCGGGAGCCCAGACCTCGAGGAGGTCCTGGGGAAGCAGCTGAAGCCGTGCTTAAGGACTGATGGAGAGGGATTTTCCTAAAACTTCTGGGCAGAATAACTACAGACATTGGCTATCCAAGTCCTAAACTGGAAGAAAACCAGATTTATTTGCCCCAATAAAATTCTATTTTCTCTCCGCCCAAAATCATTGTGACTGCACTTCTCTTTTTTTTTTTTTTTTTTTTACTTTGGTAAAATTTTTTTTTTTTT
>NW_010123250.1:2901-12990 GCF_000699245.1 Pterocles gutturalis
CTGCTGAATAAATCTGAAATGTTTTTCAAGGAAGAAATCCAATTTTTAACGCTCTATTTAATTTTTAAAACGATGTCGTGCCCTGTTCTTTGATTGAATCCTGACTATTTGTTCAAACAGAAAAAATGGAGTGTTTTATACAATATTTACAAAGGGCCACGTAAATATATATAAGCAGAGAAAAGGAAAAAAAAATCAGTTTCTGGGATTAAAAGATAAGGAGGTTGTCAATCTTATAGCACTGGAGGGAATAATACCTGCAAGGTGGAAGGTACGGCTACCATGTGATGCTGAGCCCCCTAAAAAAAAAAAACCAAACTACATAGATGCTATAGGAAGGGAGAGAAATGTCTCTCATCCCACTAACTAACAGTTCCGACTGATTTCTCTGAAATTCTTACTTGCTTGCAACTAATGCCTCCTGAAAATCCCCCTTGCAGGGAGTCGCTCCGCTGGGAACACGAGGCTTTGGAGGAACCAAATTGAGGATAACTTTGGGGTTTTTTCACGTGGCAATTAGAAATGTTAATTTATCCTCCAATACGCAGAGAAAAACCTGGAGATGCCACGCTTGGAGGACATTATCGAGTGCTTTTGGCAGTCCGTGCCCTGCACCATCCCTCCTCCGAACAACACGAGCCATTTCCGATGACCGCAACGAGTTCGTTATCTTATCACGGCAGCATCCCTCCACGAGATGAGCCCGGCAGCCCAGCGGCAGGGTTTATCTCTTTAGCCTTGGGTTTAGACATAGCACGTGTCCACCCCGGAAAGCCAGGTGTATTCCAGCCAAACCGAAAAGGATCTCTAAACAGTTTGGGTTTTTTATGATCTGCACCAAGTTTGCAAACCTGCTTTAAATCAAATACAGTTCCGACATGTACTTAAGCTGCTGCAATAAATTGGCCAATGACTAAAAAAAAATAATAATAAAGAGGAAAAACACTTAAAAGTCAAGCAATCGTTTCCTGAAAATAAATTCAGATGGTTCATAGGTACCAGAAGAGTGGAGTTTTATTTAAAAACTGGAAAAAGATGTTGTACAGGGCACGCGTTAATGACCGCTGAGCCCTGCAGCACCGAAGAGCGAGACCTGCTGAGCAGGACCAGGCTTAAAAGTCTGGTTTAACCATAGGATGTGGGTTTTAACCCTGATGGCCCATCGAAGGGCTTATTGCAACCCTTCCTGTATTCATCCACCGGCATCAACAAGGCGGAGGATATTATAACAGCAAAGGGCTGGCAATGCTCATCAAATAAATAAAGAACTATTAAATACCTTGTAACATCGCCTTGAGGGGAAAAATGTGGCAAAAGAGCCAAGAGAGGTTGAATAAGCAAAAGTCTCGTGGATTCTCAAGAGGATTCTACATCAATAGAGATGAATAAACTATAAAACCCCGTCTCTATAAAGGGCTCCTTATTGCGCTGCATTAAATGAGCGTATATTTCCTGCGACGAGTAGTAGAGCGCAGCTCGTAAAAGCGCGCAGGTCACCATTTTGCTCATAAAAGAGCGCAATATTCTTAATGTTGTATTAGGAACACTTGCCTGGATCAACACACAGCAGAGCCTGCACCAGTTTTTGAGAAAATAATAAAGGAAAATCCTAAGGATGAGAAAAGGTACTTGATAAACGCGTGGGGATATTTCAGTAAGAAAACTGGAAGTGGCTCTTGGACGCCAAGATGATCCTGGTGCCAGCGTAAGATGCACAGAGAGAAGGATGTAGATGTGAGGATGCCCTTAGTTGGAAAAATATAACGTGGAAGAAAGAGGGCTGAGTAACGGAGTTAACCACAACGCAGCAGCCAACATCCCTTTGGCTCAGTAAGAACGGGCTGATGCTCATGGCACTGGCTGGAGGGTACCCAACCTTTCGGGATGAGGGGACGTAGAATCATAGAATCACAGAATGGTTTGGGTTGGAAGGGACCTTAAAGATCATCTCGTTCCAACACCCCTACTCTGGGGATCCCCTCCAGTTTCCGTCAGCGAGTGTTCCAGCCAAGGGAACGAGTAAAATGAAAACTGAAAAGCAGCCAAGGCAGCGTACAAGTGAGCGTATCCCTGGAAGCCAAAGTTTAGAAATACGGTATCGGGCAAGACACTTCGGTTACAGGAGGACTATCTCCAAGGTGTCTCCTTGGTGCAGTTTGCTGCTTTCCTCTTCCACATCCCTCTTCTGGGTGCCATTTTGTTGATGGGGCTACACAACAAAAAAAAGAAACCCATCATGTAGTTAGTGAATTAATTTCCCCCGTAATTAATTTTGCCTTACCTGGGGTAAAACCAGAAATACTATGAAAAGAAAGAAGGAAGCAAAAAGCACCAGTGGCAGCACAACCCTGAGAAAACACTAGGGGAAGAGGTGATTTAATCTACGTACAAGTTTCATCCAAGCTGCAGCCCAGAGCAGGCTTGGGGGGAGGCAGGGAAAGACCTCAGCCCAGCACCGAGGTCCCTCTTCATCTCCATCAGCCTCGTGTCAAATTTAGGGACCTGGGGCAAGATCACAGAATCACAGAAGGGTTTGGGTGGGAAGGGACCTTAAAGCCCACCCAGTGCCACCCCCTGCCATGGGTAGGGACACCTCCCACTAGCCCAGGTTGCCCAAAGCCTCATCCAGCCTGGCCTTGAACCCCTCCAGGGATGGGGCATCCACAGCTGCTCTGGGCAACCTGGGCCACTGCCTCACCACCCTCACGCACCTCTGATGGGATCTAAGCTGCGATGGGGCGTGAGGAACCCCAGCTGCGTTGCTGATGTTCTGGAGGAAACATTCTGGGTGGGGATAGGAGACAGAAAAGGTACGAAAACAGGGCAGAGAGGCACAGACACGCCGTTATTGCCAGGAGCCGCATTTGAGGAGGGGGAGCTTGTGCCTGCAAAGGCAGCGTGGATGAGCAGACCATGACCAAAATGTAATTTATATGAAGATGTTTTGAATTTCTTCCAGCTACTCCCAAGTCAATAATGCAGAACAGCTCCTTGCTGCTCGCGCACAAAGGTTTCTGCAGAGAATACAGTTTGATGGTAATTACAGGACAGCATTTAAAATTAATCACCGCGATAGCCCACGTTCGGGTGCACTATGCAATTTAACTATTACACTCCTTGCTGCCCGTAGCATCTTCTTCAACCTGTACCCTACAGAATTCCCATCCTGGCAATACGTGGTTAACAAAATATATTTTGGGGGTCATGCTTTTGGGTTTGTTTGTGGGTTTTTTTAATATGACTTCAACTTTCAGAAGCCAGAGTTAGCAGGATACCCTTGCCCAGGGCAGTGGTGGAGTCACCATCCCTGGAGGGGGTCAGGAAACGAGTGGATGGGGTGCTTGGGGACATGGGTTAGTGTGTCGGGTGTGTTTGGGGTGACGGTTGGACTTGATGATCCTTGAGGTCTTTTCCAACCTTCATGATTCTATGATTCTAACATTTATACCTGCACAGGTGATGGGTAGGGCTGTGATAACTCAGAGGAGTTGACTAGATGAACCAGAGCATTCAAAACGGGTGCTACGTACTCACGGACTCCATCCAGGCTGAGCAAGGAGAACCAGCACCACCGGAGTGTGGTGGAGCAGGGACACAGAATCACAGAATAGTTTGAGTTGGAAGGGACCATGGAGGTCATCTAGTCCAACCCCCCTGCAATAAGCAGGAACATCTTCCACTAGATCAGGTTGCCCAGAGCCCCATCCAACCTGGCCTTGGATGTTTCCAGGGATGGGGCATCTGCCACCTCCCTGGGCAACCTGTTCCCATGTTGGAATTTCTTGGCTCCTGTTCACTTTGTCATGAAACCACCCTACAAATGTGGAGTCTTAGCAATGGTGTTAACGATAAAGCAAGGGGCAAAATGAAGTTCCACTTCTCCAAACCCCTTTTCTGAGTGTGAAGAAACATTTGCCTCAATAGCGCTCTTTGAGATATCTTCTTTGTTGAGAAATCTGATTATGAAGGTCACCTGCCACTCAGCCAAGCTGCAATCCCATGTTTTCTTCCCTGTAGTACAATTAATGTCAATGCCACAAAGATTTTCTTCTTTTAAAGAATAACAAGAAATACATGAAAAAAAATAATCTGAAGATCAAATATTCAACAACAACAAAAAAAGCATAGAAGTAACAAGAAATTCCTGGTTTATCGATTTCGCAACGAACCTGAATTCTACCATTGCATCCTACCTCAAGGACTAATACCCTACCTTGGTATGAACTTGGGTTTTGCAGCCGTCTGCGTCCTCCACTTTCGGATCAGTGGGACACCAAATAAAAACCCACAGTAAGTCTCAATAAATATGCAAATAACTTCAAAAGGAGATTAAAACCCTTCGTCCTGTTTATGTAACTAATGAGTTTGTGTGCCAGTTACAAAAAGGCCAGCGGCTTTCTTATTTTAACTATTCCTTGAAGGTCATTTCTACCCAGATTTTTCTTTTTTTTAAAGACCTCAAAACTTGTTATGTAACAAAGACAGAGCTAAACATGTGGCCTTGGGCTGGTTTGAATTGGCTCACCCGGATCAACCGCGGTTCATCGATACACACTGCCATAGTAACTGCTTCCTCGGCTGGAATGCTGATTACTCCCCTCCGCTTAGATTCCTTTCTCCTCCTCTCATTAACTAGTTTTACTTGCTCAGCACACTAATGCAGAGCTAAGAATGATTAGACCGGGGCAGCAAATGAGCTGCATCAGTCTGCTCTCTGTCCGCATTAGCCACAGGGATGCGGGCACGGTGAGGGTGATGCTGGAAGGAAACCCAGCGGTCCTCATCGGGGGGTTCATGTCGGGTACCGCCCAGGAGAGCATCATCCCAGCCACCCCCAGCAACAGCAGGGACTAAACCCAAACTCTGCCATCGCTGCGAGGCGTTCAGGGTTTGACTTTTCTAAAAATAATCTTGCAACGAGTATTGATTTTAAAAGGCAGGCAGGGCTTCTGGTCACCTGAAGGATTGAAATGACCTTCATTCTGCTGAAATATTTTACCCTTTGGGTGGTGAAACACTGGCACAGGTTGCCCAGGGAGGTGGTAGATGCCCCGTCCCTGGAAACATCCAAGGCCAGGTTGGATTGGGCTCTGGGCAACCTGATCCAGTGGAAATGTCCCAGCTCACTGCAGGGGGTTTGGACTAGAGGACCTCCATGGTCCCTTCCAACTCAAACCATTCTGTGATTCTGTAAAATGGGTTGACAGCACAAGGAAGCAAAGGACATCAACAGTACAGAGTTTGTGTGTGTGTAGATGCCACGCGTGCAAGTATCTGGAGAGTCCTCCCTAGGAAGCCGATTGATTTATGCCAGGAGCAAGAGCAAAAGCTAAAATATCTCTAAAAATAAGGAATTTAAAAAATAATCTAGCATTGCCAAATACTATGCAACTTGTACCGTTCGCCAACAGCATCAGAAGCCATGCCATCCACCAAACCTCCCCATCCTGGAGAACACCAAGTCCTCCGCTTGGAGAGGCTGGTTACAGAAATGCAGGACGATGTGTTCTGCCTTTTGGAGTTGCCTTTACTTCGGAGAGTTGCTCTGAATGGATATGCCAGAAGCTTTAACATCCAAGTTCCCTAGGACCACACGTTACTCTTTCAAAATATATTTGAGTCGGGCTCTCCCAACAGACGTTTGCTCCTGGGTTTTTTTTGTGCATGATAAAAAAGTCATGCATTACTTTGCAGCAGGAGAAGTTGTTCAGTCTGTCCCGTAAAAAAATGACAGACAGGAATTACTGGTAGCTGCTGTATCTCGCGTTGTTTCTTAAGGATTTCTGCAAGCCAAGATTTTGGGATAAACTTCCCAGGAGAAGCAGGAGAGGTCCTCCAAGGCCAAAGCAGGGCCAGATGGGTTCAAGTTGCTGCCAGACGGACCCACAGAGAACCACCTGGACCACCTTGATCAGTAAATTAGTCAAAGAAGCCCCAAGGGACTTCTAGGGATAATTTAACTATTGGTTAATGTAAGAGCTGGAAGGCAAACAAGCGGCCGAGTTGGTGGAGAATCAATCGCAACATATCCACTGAGTCAGTGGCTGGCAGCATTCGATACCCAGCTCGCAGCAAACGCCTCTGGAATTTCCCTCTGCTTGCTTCATACCAGTCACACACCAGCTCCCTTTGCTCTTTTATACCAGATTACAACACTGAATACTTTTTTTCACATGAATACAGGGTCCCTTCCTGCTTTAGTACAAAAAAAAAAAAAAAAAAAAAAAAACCCCCTCAGTTCACACAGGACAACAGCCACTTGTCTGATAAGCCTCACGTCCTGGATGGCAGCTGAACGGATGATGTAGACCTGAAAAGCTTCATCTGCCATTGTTAGTCTGGCATCTATTTCCCCAGCTCTGTTTTTGGAACAAGTACCCCGAGGCTGTGTGAGTTGCCTTCATTCATCTCATCAAACCACTACGCTAGGAACAACGTTCTCGGCAATTAAGACCAGGTTCTATCCCCCCGTTGCAAAAAGAAATTTCCCTCTCTAAAAATAAAATTAAAATGTTGCCCCCTGTTCGAAGGCTCTTCAGCAAGCCCTGGGAGACCTTATCCCAAAGTCAGTTAAAACCAAGAATGGGAAATGTCTCCTCAAGCTGAAAATTTGATCTATTATAATTTGGATAAAATATCAAAAAAGGTGAGAAAACCAAGTCACAGATCCTTTATTTAAGCTGGGCAAACACTGGAACAGGCTTCCTAGAGACGGGGTCGATGCCCCAAGCCTGTCAGAGTTTAAGAGGCACTTGGACAACGCCCTTAACAACGTGCTTTGACTTTTGGTCAGCCCTGAAGTGGTCGGGCAGTTGGTCTAGATGATCATTGTAGGTCTCTTCCAACTGAAATATTCTATTCTACTCTTCCCTACTCTACTCTACTCTTCCCTACTCTACTCTACTCTACTCTACTCTACTCTACTCTTCAGAACATAATGAGAAACAAAAGAAGAGAGAAGCAAAGCTGGCAACCTTGATAAAGTCTTGGGTTAGAGATGACCTCAAGTTTACCAGCTCTGATGGTAGATCAAACACTTAAGTGCTTTCCATGGAAATGCAGAAAGAAGAGGAAGAGACGTAAAAACTGTTGTGGGAAAAAGTTCCCAAGCTCCAGGCATGCCAAAAGACAGATGAGAAAGGTTGGATCAAGAAGAAACAAGTCTAAGTGGAAAGGAAGAAAAATTTTGAATTCAAAGATCTACTGAGGATCCCACAGAAAGCTGGAGGTAGGACAAAGCAGAACCTCTGAATGACCAGAGGTGACAAAGCCTCCTAAATCGATGGAGAAGGTGAGTCAAACACACAGACACGTCAAACATTCAAGGTCAGGTTGGACGGGGCTCTGAGGAACCTCATCTAGTTGAAGATGTCCCTGCCCGTGGCAGGAGCGTTGGACTAGGTGACCTTGAAAGGTCCCTTCCAACCCAACCCATTCCGTGATTCTATGTTGAGGTGCTTCAGTGGAAGAGGAGCAGATGCTGCGCTAGAAAGGAGCTCAGATGGAGGTACAGGAGAGAAGTGCTCCTGGTAATTCAGGGCTGGGCAATCACCCTGCAAGAAAATCTATTCAGTGCTCGAGGAGAGGAAATTTAAGGCTCTGAACTCAAGACCCATCTTGATACTCAATATATTTTCAAACCCGAGTACAATAAAATGCACTTACGAAGACAGGACCTAAAACTGTCACGGCTGAGAAGAAGCCAAGAACCCAACCAGCAACAGAAGTAAGCCACAGCTAAACGGAAAAAATCCCCGTGTTATCGCAAGATAACTCTAATAAATACCAGCAATATTTTTGCAGGGCACAAACAACATCATCCTTTCATAAGTTATTGTTCTACATTTTTGCTTGCTCCTTGATCTCAAGGCTTCAAAGAATTGTTTATTATAGTAAAAAAGAAATATTTAAGAAAAGATTCCTACTTGGCATGACTCCTTTGGTATCCAAGGAAAAAATGCATCAGCTGCCTGGAGCTATTTGCCATTCTTATTTACCAACAGAATGAAGCTCTTGCACATTACCCTGTGTTTTTTTTTAACAAGAAATATTAGAAATAGCTGCAGATAGTTTACATTTCTACTAAATCTTTCCAAGCCCATTCTCCAAGCAACTGTCAGTGCTTTTTGTGGCGAGAGTGTAAGCACAGAGAGAAAATCTCCCGGAGATGTAAGGATTTTACGCAGCTTTTTTAATCTCTAAGTCTTTGTTTGCTCCAAAAGTCATTGGAGGGGAATCTACATTAAGCAGAAATCATAGAATCACAGAATAGTTTGGGCTGGAAGGAACCTTTAAAGGTCATCTAGTTCCAACCTCCTGCCATGGGCAAGGACATCTTCCACTAGATCAGGTTGCTCAAAGCCACATCCAACCCGACCTTGAATATTTCCAGGGATGGAGCATCTACCACCTCCCTGGGCGACCTATGCCAGCGTTTCACCACCCTCATCATAAGAAATTTCTTCCTAATATCTCATCTGAATCTACCCTGCAAGAGGACTCCTCATAGCTCTTTGTCTCAGGTAGCACAGAGCCAAACTCCTCTCCTGACCCTGTTTTTGGGGCGAGCAAACTCTGCTGCTGGCAGCTACACCCAAGCCCGGCACAACTGTGCTTTGCCAAACGGGGATTTTTCTACCTACCTCTGCGGACAGAGATCTTTCACCGTCTCACCAGCCCTGGCTTACGATGACAATACCCTTTGATACAGAAAAGTCTCCTTCCTCATCTTACTAAAGGAATTGAATAGACTTCATTTGTACTTGCACTGATTCAAATAAGATGAATCCCAATAGGGAAATCTGGAGAATTCCCCCTCCCTTCCAAAATAATACGTTATCTCTTGCCTTTTCCATACCTGCTAAGCGCAAGAAGAAGGAAACTCCTTTTTTTGTGTGTCTGGAGATTTCTTATGTTGATCACGGCGAGTTTTGCGAACCAACGTGTCTCATTAAATTAATTCGCTGGTCACAGAAATGCAAATAACAGCTCAAATAATGTAAAAAGACACAAAAAACCCAAGCAACAAAACGCACTCAATATGAAAACTGTCCATCTGCAGTGCTACTAATAAATTTCATAAATTATATTAGCTATATCCTTAATTGCTAACGATAACAGCCATTAGAGTAACAACAGCTATTGGGGAAAACGAAATGCCCTCTTAAACACAGACAAAAAAAGGCAAAGAAATAATTTTCAGTACAGCACCTGTACAAAAATGTTCAAAAAGATACAGCCACGCACGTTACGATCAACAGGATTTACCATGTGAGTAATACCAGTGTAATTATGTAACGACCTCTACAAGCATTAGTATGAAAAAAAAAAAAAGAGATTTATAGAATATTATTTTATATTCGCAGCATCAGGCCTGCATCTTCATTGCATCGTGCAGGATGCTGAGCAACATCAGGATAAAAATCTTGAACCCCACAGTCTGCGCTACGCAAATTAACCCTATTTCATAACTACCGCTCGGAACTGGAAACTAGAACTGAACCATTAACCTTCCCAGGAAATCCTGCCACCAAAACAACCCTACAATGTTCGAGATGAGGGCTGAGTTAGGGAGAAATCCCGTTATATTTTGATTCCATATGGAAAATGCAAAATCAGACACACCAGAAAATAAAAGGACTCGGCTGAATACTGAGATTCTGCAAGCAAGGGACATGAAACAACTATTCTGATGGTTCTTATCAGCTGGAAAAAGATTCAGAGTGACCTTAAACAGCAAAAGGATTTAATTATCCCAGAAAGGGAAAGATTTTACACCATTTAAAAAGAGTATTTAGAATCAATTATAAGCTCCTGAGCTAGAGAACTCTAAAATGATGGACAGAAATATTATCGGCATATTTGCGCCGTGTCTTAAAACAACCAGTTTTACTTCCAGAAACAGGAGCACTGACCAACACCAGCCTCATCACAAGAACCTCTTGATGCCCCAGCTTTTTGCCAACAAGAGCTCCTGCCGGCGAGGTTCATTAGGGATCCAGCTCCATCCCAATAAAGCCAACCTGCAGGAAAACCAGTGAAAAGCACCTCAAAGGATTATGGTGCCAGAGGGTCTGATTTTTAGGGAAA
>NW_010123250.1:13086-20145 GCF_000699245.1 Pterocles gutturalis
CCCGGGGGCAGGGACCCCTCCCACTAGCCCAGGTTGCCCAAAGCCTCATCCAGCCTGGCCTTGAACCCCTCCAGGGATGGGGCATCCACAGCTGCTCTGGGCAACCTGGGCCACTGCCTCACCCCCCGCACAGGAAAACATTTCTTCCTCACATCTCATCTCCATCTCCCCTCTTGCAGCTTCAACCCGTTGCCCTTCGTCTTGACCCTGCAGACCTTGGTAAAAACTCTTTTATGGGACACCGATGGGTGGCCACAAGTGCTGAAAGGCTGTAGGCACGAGGTAGAGCTAAGACTAAGGCTAGTACTAACAATACAACAATTTAAGATGTGTTATGAACACTGTGACGATTTAAGATGTCTATCAAGAAACTGTAATAGTTATTAAATGTGGAAAAAATTCCCAAGGACAGTGTAAACCCATTCCTTGAAGGTGTGAAGAATACACATGAAACGCCGACAGAGTCTCAGCCACCTTTGGGAAAGACTTCCAGGCTGAGGCAGGTCGCTGTGCATCAGCTGTTCCTCAGAAATACAAACCCTTCGGGCAAGAAAGTGGAAGAGGGCACAGAACGACGCATGGAAGGCGGCTTTGATGCGCTGGGCTGTTTGTGGAGCCCTGCAGGGAAAATTCCAGTTGGGGGTGTCCCTGCCCATGGCAGGGGGGTTGGAAGTAGATGATCTCTAAGGTCCATTCCAACCCAACCCATTCTGTGATTCTATGATATGATTCTATGAAAACCCAACCATCGCGGCAGCACCGCCAAGGGATGGACCAAGTCAACGTCAAGTGCCTACGGAAATACTCTTTTTTTTCAATCTCTGTGAAAGAAACGTGGTGGATGAATGATATGAATCAGTCCTGCATAGACAACAGCCCAGTGGAAGGTGTAGTGCTTTGAAATTTTAGCAGCAAGAGTTAAACCATAGCGTCACCTCTTTGCTGACCCTCTCTAGTGCCGTACGAGTGCGATACCATCTTAATTTTGCCATTTTTGACTCACCCACTGAAGAAGAAGCAAGGTAAATATTTCACAAATAAAGAGGAGCTGACAGTCAGCCCTGCCCAGCTTTTGGGAAACAGTCCAATAGAAGCCACCTGGTTTTCTACTATTTATTCATATTAATTCCTAATTCCCACAGATGAATGGGAGACTCTCGTGGATCACATGAGCTGGCTCCTTGGGAAGAAAATAAAAGTATGGGCAAAAGGGAGGTTGACAAAGTACAGTTTTATTTCCTTTTATAATTGAGGTAATTTGAAATATTGCTTAATGATAGGCTAGAAAAATTTTTGCTGATGGAGCAAATGTTACTCCAGTAAAACTTCCTTTGTAAACTGTTAGAAAGAAAGAGAGAAAACTCCATTTCTATGCATTTTTCTTCCCCAAAACTAAAAACAAATGACTATTTTAAGTGTCCTGTTCACAATCTTCTATTGTTTTTCCCTTATAGAATTTTTTTTTCAGTGTCCTCTGCAGAACCTGAATTTTTCAGGCAGAATTTAAAGTAACAAATAGGGTCATATGCAAAGAAGAATACAAGTAAATGTTAAAATTCACACAAGAGGAGATAATAATTAAAAAAAAAAAAAAAAAAAAGAAGTGCACATGATACAACAAAGCAGTAGAAAACCGTACTGTACAGATCATTCTTGCAAGGGCTGATGGAGGGATGGGTTGACCTCGGGGGTCTCTGCCCTTACTGACTTCCACACTTCTGTGAGGCTCATTAAAGGCTTCCAAGCACAAAGCATCCAACACTTCAAGCAAAAGTTGGTCTCCATGGGAATAGAGGACAAACTAAAAATAACGATAAGATGACATTTTAACAATTTTGCAGAAGATTGTCATGGCAATGAGGAGAGTTGTAACCTGTTGTCATGATAACCAAAGTTTGACATTAGTGGGAAGGCATTCCACTTCATCTCTATTCAGAACGGGTCGAACATCCACGATGGGAGAATTACACACGACTGCCTTGAAGGAACCAGACAGGTCGGGAGAAGCCAGGGAGGGATAACACGCTGTCTGGTTAAAAAGGAAATTCAGAAACTCTACAGCCAAACCAAAGCACCCACAGGATAGAAGAGAACCGTCAGAGGCATCACGAGCATTCAGGGAAGCAGCAGCTTGAACGATTTACCATTTTAACGGAGACAAATTAATCGGATCAAGCTAATGAGGCCATGCTGGTGCCAGCTTTTCCCTCTTCACCTGGAGTCCCCGCGTTTTGGCGAGGGGATTCTGGCACGGGAACACTGGGCAAGCTGGAAAGCAAACATCAGCCCCATGCCCATGGACCCTCCTCCTTTCAATGGGAGGGGGAACCCAACACATGTTACCCTTCACATGTACCCATCATCAGCCACTCGTATTTACACCACTGCTTCTCATCTATTTTCACTAGTTGCAGCATAATTGGCAACTTTTAAGATTGTATTTTATCTCAGCGGAGGCATCCCATGGATGCCAGAGAGAATAACGCAGCTCTTTGTGGAAGAAATGGCAGAATGGTTGGTGCACCTGCATCAGCAGATCATTAAGATCAGAGAACATTAAATAAATCAACATATGTCCAACTTCTCAAGATACCCAGGTTAGGGAAAAAAAGGGACTACAGCTGTAAGAGACCCAGAAAGAGAAAAAAAGGGACAGTAAGTAAATCAGCTGTGTTGATTAATGACTGCCAAGAGGCGAGACAGGATAAAGAAGAGAAAGATCCCAACCAGCATCAATCAGGGCACAAATGGCGCATCCAAAGCCAGACGGTCTTTGCCAATCGAGGGGGACCCAAGAGATGTGATGAGGACTTGATGGTTGCACACCTTCTTCTCCACCCAGCATGTGTATGGTCTTGGCGGACTCTACGAATACGCTCATCTTGGTGTCATGAGCGTGTGAATATGACAGAATAGGCAAGAAGAAGATGAGGCAAGTGTTGGTTTTTTTTTTTTTATGTCACCTTCCCCTTCTACATCAGTTTAATTCCTTGCACCCTGGGGTTAAGTGCTGGAGAAGACACAAACTTACCAGGTTCAAATGCACATACCGAAGGTCAAGCGCCAAACTGAGGTCCCTGCATGAGAAGTGCTGTTATCCTAAACACCCCGAAGCCAACAGGAAGAGATGGGTAATTGCAAAGAATGATGCTCCCCACCACAGCTGAATTTGTCTCAGATGGCTGCAAGAGACCTGAGAGTCACCAACCTGCTGCTCATACGTTCAACGAGATGCGCATCATAGGTCTGCATCCAGCAGTCCTAGACCTTAGAACCATAGAATCATACAATCGTTAAGGTTGGTAAAGACCTCAAGGATCATCAAGTCCAACCGTCAACCCAACCCCACCCAACCCACTAACCCATGTCCCCAAGCACCACATCCACACGTTTACCCCCTCCAGGGATGGTGACTCCCCCCCGGCCCGGGGCAGCCTGTTCCAATGCCTGGTCACTCTTTCAGTGAAGAATTTTTTTCTAATCTCCAGCCTAAACCTCCCCTGGTGCAACTTGAGGCCATTTCCTCTTGTCCCATCACTTGTTCTTTTAGAGCAGAGCCCAGCACCCCCCTCACTGCACCCTCCTTTCAGCAGCTGTAGAGAGTGATGAGGTCTCCTCTCAGCCTCCTCTTCTCCAGACTGAACCCCCCCAGCTCCCTCAGCCGCTCCTCGTCAGCCCTGTGCTCCAGACCCTTCCCCAGCTTGAATTATATTAATAGGCTCAAAGCAAACCATGTCCTGTTTAGAATTATAGAATCAAAGAATGGTTTGGGTTGGAAGGGACCCTAAAGATCACCTCATTTCAACCCCCCTGGCCATTGGCAGGGACACCTCCCACTAGCCCAGGTTGCTAAAGACTACGTAATCACTAATGTGTCTTCACTTACGAAAAACTGCTCCGTTCACCTTTGAACTCCTACAACAGTTAATGATACTACAATTTCCTTGATTGTTTTCAGAGAGGAGGAAAATATTCTGGCAACAGAAGGCCTGAACAGTACACACACCTTTACCCACACATTCGACACACAGTGTGAAATGCTCCTCACCTCCAGAAAAAATTACTCATTTGAAATAAGAAGAAACTAGAGGTAAACAGAAGTTCAGATGCATACACACTCATACTTTTCTGAATGAAACCACTCATTGTGAGGCTATTAAAATCTATTTTTTCCCCCATCTGATTTCATTTACACTTATCATGTGCTTTGCATCTCCTGGGAATGCCACCAAAATTGATGACTCCTCCCTAGAGACGGATGCTCTTCTCTGCAATACGTTAGGTTTCGAATAACAAGAGATAGCAACATCATTTTGGAGCGTAAATGGATGGCAACAATTCAAGCATAACACTCAAGCTGCCCTTGGTTATTCACTAAAGAGAATTTCTGAACGATGAGACACGAAGATCTTCACCTGTCATTCCTCCAGGGTTTCATTTTTGTACTTCTCCCTCCAACCCTCATATCCAATAACTGTTGCCCAGAACTCAAGTCTTCTGGGAGTTCATCTTTTCAGCCTGATTTCTTCTTTCTTCTTCTTCTTTACGAAAAGAGTAAAAATTACTTTGTTTATAAAGGGAAACAAATCAGACGTACCCCCAGGGGAAAGGCTGTGGGGCTGGCAGCACTCTGGAAGGGACCCACCAGGGACCAGCTTCGGAGGTGACCACAGCCAGCACTGGGGTGGTGGTCACAGGCTGCTGCTCTGCTCTGGGACATGAAAGTGCTGGGATTCTTTCCCGAGATCAGTGTTAAGACAGGATCCCAGCACAGGACAGACACGGAGCTTCTGGAGGGGGGCCAGAGGAGCCACGGAGATGGTGCGAGGGCTGGAGCAGCTCCCGTGCGAGGACAGGCTGAGAGAGTTGGGGGTGTGCAGCCTGGAGAAGAGAAGGCTCCGGGGAGAGCTTCCAGCCCCTTCCAGTGCTGAAAGGGGGCTACAGGAGAGCTGGGGGGGCTCTGGATCAGGGGGTGCAGGGACAGGACGAGGGGGAAGGGGTTGAAGCTGCAAGAGGGGAGATGGAGATGAGATGTGAGGAAGAAATGTTTTCCTGTGCGGGGGGTGAGGCAGTGGCCCAGGGTGCCCAGAGCAGCTGTGGATGCCCCATCCCTGGAGGGGTTCAAGGCCAGGCTGGATGAGGCTTTGGGCAACCTGGGCTAGTGGGAGGTGTCCCTGCCCATGGCAGGGGGTGGCACTGGATGGGCTTTAAGGTCCCTTCCCACCCAAACCCTCCTGTGATTCTGTGATTCTACGGTTCTATGATCTCCTCCAGTACTGTGATGCCCCAACACCCCTGGTTCATCACCAGGAGCCCATCTTTGCACCCTGCCACAAAAGCTTCATTGTTTCCCAACTTGAGCACTACAGCTCCTTCTCAGCTTTACGCGAAGTGACCGCGGGGATCCAAAGGGCTTTACATGATGAGGCTGTTGACAAATGCTTTTAGCGTAAAAAGACCCAGAGATGGCAATTCCTGAACATCAGCAGAAACTCAGGGGTCGAGGACGGGGGAAGGACCGGTGGGGGCAAGGGAAAGGAAAGGAAAAAAAAGGCTGAAACACTAAAGAGTCTTTTAGGACCCATTTATTTGAGCAGTGCCAAGCCAGCTCACTGATGCAATATTTTCTTCCTGCACTCTGAGCCAGGGCTTTGGGATCTAATAAATCATCGCTGGCCGCAGAGACATTAAAATTCTAGCCCAGTACTGCATGAGATGAAATGAGGCCGAATGCCAGCAAGCGCAGGGAGAGGGAAAGGCAGGCACAGGCACTTTAAAATAAGTATATGAATATGTTTGCATATAAGCAACTCCTGATTTCAGATTCAACCGAGGCTAAATCGAACACAAACAGAATTGCAAAAGAGATTAACAAGCCGGAGCTCAACCACGCCGCTTTGGAAAAGCTGATTCCCGTTAAACTCAAATGAAGATGTTGGGTATAAAGCACAGTAGAGAAATAGACTCGGTAATTTACAGATCTGGTACGAACCAGGGAACTATTTCTGAAGCTTATAAAAGTCTTTTACGACCCCGTACCAGATCACATTTCCATACGTCCAGACCTCTGCACTGCATCGCATTGACTGCACCCACTGTAAAAAAATAATTGTGCACCAGGAGAAAAAAACTCAATATTTCATCTACAGACATGTTTCCAGAAGTCAAGCCACAAAATTTTAATTTATTACCTTCAGACTGCAAAATAGACCAAGTAACTAACCACTTATTTGCTGTGCCAGAGAAAAAAAAAAAAGAAAGGGGGGAGGAGGGAGAGGAAAGGCAGCAAGCATTAAGGGTTTTCAATGGAGCATGAGGCAGTACTGGAGCTTATTTCAATCATTTAATTGAAGCACCTGGGGATTTAAGAGGTATTGAATGTGTGGTGTGCAAGTATACGCAGACAAAAACAAGCGAGGCTAGGAGTTGGAACTGCAAATGAGAGAAAAAATATGCAGAAAAAGCCATTTCTTTGAGACTCGGTGAGATTTTAACTTACAACCGAGAGATTCCAAGCAGGCGTGGGGTTTCAGCGCGAGGAGACATTTCATAGTGACCAACCCCCATCTCAAATACACATGATGACAAGGTGACATTCCAGCTCCACGCTGCCCATGGAGAAGCTCCCAGAGCGCTCGGTGAAGAGCCGCTGACCCATTTAGCGACCGCTGACGGACTTCTGCCACCCGGTGCTGGTGCTCTTCATCTCCAGTAGGAAGGATGTTCAAAATGGATTTAATATTTTTTTCCACAATTGATACCATAGGAAGAGAGAGACCATGGCTTTGTGAAAAGATGTGTGCTCGACTGGAAACAAGGGACATCCCTAAAATAACCTCTCGGTAGAGGGGCTTTGTAGGAGGGCCACCACCCACACCAGCAGTGTTCTCAACAGAGCAAACCGGACATCCAGAGAGAGTTACATCGAATCACAGAATCACAGGAGGGTTTGGGTGGGAAGGGACTTAAAGCCCACCCAGTGCCACCCCCTGCCATGGGCAGGGACACCTCCCACTAGCCCAGGTTGCCCAAAGCCTCGTCCAGCCTGGCCTTGAACCC
>NW_010123250.1:20365-24720 GCF_000699245.1 Pterocles gutturalis
TTCTCTTCTCCAGGCTGCACACCCCCAACTCTCTCAGCCTGTCCTCGCACGGGAGCTGCTCCAGCCCTCGCACCATCTCCGGGGCTCCTCTGGCCCCGCTCCAGCAGCTCCGTGTCTGTCCTGTGCTGAGGACCCCAGAGCTGGGTGCAGCACCCCAGGGGGGGTCTCACCAGAGTGGAGCAGAGGGGGACAATCCCCTCCCTCGCCCTGCTGCTCACGCTGCTGGGGATGCCCCCAGGACACAGTTGGCCTTCTGGGCCATGAGCGCATGTTGCTGGCTCATGTTCCAAGGAGGGAGGAAATAGTTATGGAGGTTTGGAAAGCAATGAGGCCAAAAGAAGTTGAAGATTTGATGTACGGCAAACCCTGGATGACTTGGTGATGGGAGCTAGAGGCGTGGAGAACCGAAGTGCTACAGACGCGATAAGATGGTCAACGTGATCTTCGACTGCCCATCCAGAGGCTGTTTGTCATTCAGCAGCGAAGTAAAGGAAACAGAGGAAAACTTATGGAAGGGAATATACAGGAAAAGAAATTTTACATGGTGTAAACCGACACAACCATGTCTAAAACAAAGAAAAAGAAGACGGCTTAAAAACATCCTATAAACAAACAAAGTCACCAAAAAAAAAAAAAAACCTTAATTCTTTGATAATCAGAGACTAAGAATTGAAACAAGAAAATAAAAATTCATCCATTTTAATACTGAATATACATATTAAAAACCTAAATCACTGGACAGAATCCGTCAACGTGCTATGTAAGACAGAGCTTTGGTAGGGCTCATGCTTAAAAATAAAGCTTATTTCTTCCCCAAGTGAGTGAAGAATTTCAGGCTATGTGCCAATACTCTACAGAAGTAAGTGACACACAAGAAAATTCTCTGTTCCCCTTTTATTTTCTTTAAACGAAGTACTCTCCCCTTCAAAACATGTTTCCAAGGCCATCTCTTTTTTTCCACTGATGGATTTTTTTTCTTCTTTGCCTTATACCCATTTTCTCCAGCCCTCTTCAGCCCTAGTCATTTAATCTTTTTATTTCTTTTCCACTACGGGGACAAACAAAATCAATATCGTAGCCAAGAAATGAGGCAGAACATAAACCAGTTCCACGTCCTAACCCAGTACGTAGGATTAAAAGGCACACAATGGGGTCATTCAGGAAAACACAACGTGAGTGTTGTTTGCTTTTAAGATCTGAGACTATTCCCTTTATTTACAACCCAGGGAAACTCAAAAGCGTGTAAAACCTTACACAAACAGTTACAGAACAAGGGGTGACGGATGTTCCCTGAAGTTTCTATGAAATTCCTTTACACCAGTTGGACCAACCTCCAAACCAGCTGAGCCTACAAGCACCTATAACGAGATGTTATGAATTATTTTCTTCAAAAGAGCTTTACTAAGCCTCCATTTCTAACATGAAAAAGAAATAAAGTCTTTTTTTCTTGAAGCACAGGTATATGGCACCCAAACTTCCACGCACCAAGACCTATTCTGCTCCGTAACCTGCGTCCATCCATCGGTGAGCATGGTGGGGTGACCTCCACGTCCATCGTCCAACGGTGCTGCCGTTGGCAGGAGAACCGCCCAAATACAGCCTCCAGCGATTGCACACGCTCATAAATAACCCTAATCACACCAAAACCCCTCTTGCTGCCTTCTCTCTCACTCCCCAAACAAGAAAAGTTGCCCTTGATTTCCTTTGGGGGTTTATGTTTCTTGTGGTTTCAAAAAAGTCCAGGAGTTAATTTATTACGAAGACGGTGAATTAGCCATCGTTGATCAGAGCACCGAAACTCAAACAGCTTCCAACACTGAGAAATACAGCAAATTCCTTCCAAGCAACGTTTGGAAGGATTCCTGCATGAAAATTACGCATTTAAACATAAAAATTACAAGAGTCAATACAAGTCAGAGCTCATTCTTCTCCCAGTCAAGTCTGATTTTCCTGTCTGCTCTATACACGCCAATTAATAAACATGAAGAAACGCCAGAGGAAAAATATTCACTGTACCCACTTCATACATTTTTAATCACCCTGAAAACAATTCAACAACCCTGAAGGCAGTTTAAAATTCCTGTTTTACAGAACCGGTAAGCAATGGATCACCTAATTAAATCCATGAATGGTGTTTCCCAATCAATGGAAGGGGCAGACACACACGTAGATCTTCCAAGCACAAGGAAAGGAGGAGAGCACCCCACCCTTGGCTGCTTCAGCATCAAAGCCATTTGCCTCGTGTTCCTCAGTGCTCCCCACAAATGTGCTGAGGAATGTCAAAAAGAATGGAAAAAAAGTCTAACTTCTCCTCTTCACACATAGCAGTTCTGAAAGAACTTGGGTTTCTTGGCCAGAGAACTCATCGGTTATCAAAGACCCAGCTTTTCCAGAGAATAATACGGCAAAATTTTAATTTGAAGTTCATAAGAAAGGCTGAAATCGAGCCTAGAGTTATCTTTGTCCCACAAAGAGTATGCAAAGGAGGATTAAAAGCCAACTGTAGAAATCCAATTGGAACATCCTCCAGTCTTCGACAAAACTGGAGCCTGCCAGCTTCCAACATGCCAATGAATTAAATGGTCAAGTGTAAATCAGGTCAGTCCTCACATGTGCGGTTGATGTCTGAGGTTCAACAACAAATGTAAACAATACAGATCAGGACAAAAACACACGTGAGAATCCCACACCTCCTGTCCTGCCAACAAAAGCAACAACCGGAGGGCGGATGACGCCGATTCCCTCTGTTAATCATTCAGTCCGAACAAATGGTGTGGTTTCACCTTCGGGGAAAAAAATGACAAAACTTGGGAGTTTGCTGGGAGTGCAGCAAACAGCGCGGCTCGGGGATGCATCCCACCCCTCTGAACGCTTGGAGGTCCCACACGAGGAACCCAAATCATGGGTGGGAGAATTTGACGTGCCGGAGGAAGCGCTGGAGTTTTCCGTGTCTGAAAAGGATGGAGTTGGGATCACGTGTAATAACAGAGGTGTTTCCTAGAGGAAACCCATCCTCAGCAACCAATCAACCTAGGGAAGCTGGCTGCATTTTTCTTCTCCACCTTTCTACAAAGATTTAGACAGAATTAGACCAGATTTCAGTACGATTTTTGCTTCAGATTTGTGCAGCCTGTCAGTACAGGTCACAAACGTAAGAAATCCTCACAAATCCTTAATCCCTTTGGCAATCCCTCCAAAAACCCCCAAGATTTCAGACACACAAGAAAAATATTAAACTGATGCTTTTTCACCAACATAAAAACCAGTAATTAGTAGGTTGACTCATATATTTGTTTGCCTACCAGCCACCCCCATTCTCTACCACAAAATCGTGAAACTACAACCACACGCGTGCATTATACTGTAAATTAAATTTACTTTACTTTCATATATTTTTCTTAATGCTCTCAAAAATCCTACAGAGAGATTGCCACTTGAAGAAGCAGGAAAATCAATTAAATTGGAAAGCAAATGAAGCCAGACCTTGCAAGAGAGCAGAAAAAGGGTTGACAAGTGACTCGGGGACAAAGCACGCTATTCTACATACAAATGATCAAGCTCTTCGCCAGAACTTCTTAAATCATCAGAAATGAGATGATTTTATGCTTTAAAATCAAGAAGATGCATTTGCTACTTGAGGAGGAACATCCTGGATCTTGCAGCAAGATCACAAATGAATTGTAAAAGTGATTCAAAGTCGCTTTAGATGACTCCTCTGCTTCCCCAAAATACTTTGGTGAATCTTACGCAGGATAAAACTTGCCGAGCAGCTACCCTTGACTATTTATTTCACATTCATATGCTGCAAAGGCTCCATAAAAGCGCCTCTGGGCAGTCTAGGTTAATCCACTTTGGCAATGCAGCTAAACAGAACCCAGTCGTACAAAGACCCTTTATTAAAAGGCACCAGGTTCCTCCTGGAGAAATGAGTCCAGATCTCCTGGACTTGTGCAGGTGTTTGCCAGCTGGGCCAGGCTGACAGGCTGTGAGACAGAAGGAAAAATAGCTGGGATGGAGTGAAAGACCCCAGGGAATGAGCAAAGCAAGAAGGAGAAGGACCAAAAGAGCAGCACAGGGGATGGCACGATAATCTTCCCTGAAAGCCAGGGAAGGTGGTGATGGAGGTGCTACCTTCCAGCCCTCTCTGAGACAAAAAACAAGTGGAGAAGCAGCAGAAGATCCATGGCAGAAACCTGAATGCGTGATGGATATAAATGATCAATGAAAGAGAAAAAGGAATTGAGGAAAAGTGACAAAGCTGATTAGCAAAAGGAAAAAGGGAGAAAAAACCAGGAAAAGCTCTGGGAGAGGGAATATCACAGAATGGTTTGGGTTGGAAAGGACCGGCAAGGCCA
>NW_010123250.1:24911-39117 GCF_000699245.1 Pterocles gutturalis
AACCCCTTCCCCCTCGTCCTGTCCCTGCACCCCCTGATCCAGAGCCCCCCCATCTCTCCTGTAGCCCCCTTTCAGCACTGGATGGTGCTGGAAGGTCTCCCCGGAGCCTTCTCTTCTCCAGGCTGCACACCCCCAACTCTCTCAGCCTGTCCTCGCACGGGAGCTGCTCCAGCCCTCGCACCATCTCCGGGGCTCCTCTGGCCCCGCTCCAGCAGCTCCGTGGCTGTCCTGTGCTGAGCGAGGGTATCCATCACATTGAGACACTGCCATCGGGATTCCCAAGCCTTACATGGAACACAGGCAGAACAGCGAGGAGCTCCCAGCCTGTATCAGTCAGATTTAGGGACGCTGGGCACCGCCTCCTATAAGGATAAACTGTCCCACACAGGTGATGCTGATTCTAAGGCATTTTTGGTGAAATCCGTTGAGAGTCGCAGGTTAGAGATGGAGATCTTGAAGTAGCACCCACTGAGCAGCACACCTGGAGACATGAACTCCTCACAGATCTGCAGCAGTGGGGCTGATCGTGGCTAATTGACCATCAACAGGACAAGAGCATTAGATATCAGAACTCCAAATCACACGTTTTTATTTCTCAAAACCAGAGGATTGGACCATTTGAATACCGTCACCCAACAAAAGCTTCTTGATGACAGCAGCTCACATTCATACTTGGTGATCTACTGGTTACAGAAAGAAAGAAAGACTGGGTTGTCTTCTGCACACCCTTTATGAGGACTCCTTGCTGTTGCTTTGTGTCATGCTGTCCTCAGCTGCCACCAAACTGCGTATCCCCAACTACCTCCTGAGCAAGACCAGAGGTGGGAAGACCAGTGACCTACGTGGCTTTGGATCAAGCATCCTTCCAACAACCTTGATCTGATGGCCTTGAGGACAGACTGCGGCGATGGGCATGGGCTGCAGGGATGAGATAAGAGCCAAAACCCTTGTGTCTGAGAAATGACCAGCCTAGCTGGCCTTCAGTGGGCAAGGTGTCCACGTTTGGCACGGGGTGGGAGCATTCAGCCTAGAGAGTTACCATCCTTCCTTGCCCCACACGTCACCTCTGAAGATACGTTTGCCTTTCCCTTCCCACCCACGAGCCAGGCATGTAACCTTGTCAAGGCAGAATTGCTTTAAAATGGATTTTACCATTTTAGAAGACCTGCAGTCAATAATTCAGACGCAAATCCCAGAGGTGGGACTCAAGACCAAAGACAGACCACTTTGTGTAGACGTCTACATTTGAGTCAGCCACCAATGTATCAGTATCAGAGAGAAACGAGCATTTCTGCGACATTCAGACTGCACTGGAGATGGTCTTTTCTTGCCCCTTACCACTAAATCCCAGGGAACTCAAAACTGGGCAAAACAGATTCTGAATGTGGGTGACCAGAAGAGACCCCAGGCAGGGTCAAATGGTGCATGCACTTCCACAGCAGGGATTTAGGAATAGAACAAGGAGTTCTGAAACAAAATCGTGTAAATTTTTGTCAGAGAGCAAGTGGAGGGCTGGATGTGGGGAAAGGTGGAGGGCGACAAGCATCTGGAAGAGTATCATCAGGAATCACAGAATCACAGAATCATAAAGGTTGGAAAAGACCTCAAGGATCACCAAGTCCAACCCAACCCCACCCAACCCACTAACCCATGTCCCCAAGCACCACATCCACACGTTTCCTGACCCCCTCCAGGGATGGTGACCCCCCCCACGGCCCTGGGCAGCCTGTTCCAATGCCTGAGCACTCTTGCAGTGAAGAAATTTTTTCTAATCTCCAGCCTAAACCTCCCCTGGTGCAACTTGAGGCTGTTTTCTCTTGTCCCATCACTTGTCACTTTATTAACAAGTTTTAATATTTGGTCAAAGAAGAAACAGAAGAGAATATATCCATATTGTTTAGTAATTTTTCCAAATTGATAGACTGTGAGAAACTAGAAAACCAGATTTTTTTCTGTTCCTTTAAAAATTTCAAATAACCTATTGAATAAAAGCATTTTTCCTTTACCTTCAATAACTGTAGGAGGAATAAAAATATTGCTTCACAGCACACAGAGCCTGAACAGAGCTGTTTGTCCAAAGCAAACCAAGGGCTTCCATCAGCAAAAACTTGAGCTGGAGAACATCTCTTCCGAGCATGGAAGCTCCTGAGCAGGACCTGGAAAGTGTCGTGCCCTAGAGCAGTGTGTCACAAACTCTTGGGAGATTTACTAACCAGCTTCACATCTTTGGGCTCTTGGATTTTATTATCATTTATTATTTAGTAATAACTACAACGAAGAGAGAGTCGGTCTTCCGAAGGTTCATGAATCACAGCATCTTATCAGCATATTAATCAGCTTCTGGTAGGGAAAATGATAATACTGCGAGCTATAACAAACACTTTTATCGTTTCACGCTTGAAGTCAAACAAGCTACAAGAGAGACTGATTCTTCATCCCTGATTCCACACCAATGAACTAATCTATCGGCTGCAGGACTGGTGCCTTAGAAAAAACAGAGGCAGGAAAATGGGAAGGATAACGTGGCAAAGGAAAACCAGGTGGTTCGGCACCTACGTTTGGGGCAGGAAAAGTGAATTTTACCAATAATAAAAAAGCAAACAAGAGTCCTTAAATCCATTTTAAAGCTAACCTCAATTAAAACGACAGCTTACGTGAAGATCCAAGTTAATGACTGTCTGTTTTAATTAAATTGTAAACAACACTCAAACACTGTTTCTTGCCGATGCTCTAAAACACATCGAATTAGCCAAGTGGAAGCAGTCGCCAGCCGAGCATGAGAAACCAGAACTTGCTGAAGCACAAACCCAGCGTTGGGTAGACGTAGGTCCATCCAAGAATATTCTCTCCATGTCATCTTAGTTCAGCTCAGTAACCAGCTCATTCACCAGTGAGAAAGTACTGCTAGCAGAAAACTTACTCTACTTTTTCAATTTAGGATGGAAAACCGGAAGGAGGTTGCAACTCAATAGATCTGGGGGTCTTAAGGACCCCCGAAAATGAGACAGGCTAACTGCAAGAGAACCACCTCTGCTCAATAAATCTCTTAGTTCAAATACAGGGAATGTTTTGATAAACATTTCTTCTATGAATTTAGCACTTCTGACTTTGTTTCACCTAATAACTCTGTTTTAAAACTTCCCTTTTTTAACTTAATTATTATTGCCCATAAAAATTCAGCTAATTCTGACCACACTTTAAAAGTCAGTTAGGAAATAATTGTCCTACACACTTCCTTTAAGGAAGATCAAAATGGAAAAATTAAGAATCTGAATAAACATACGGTACATCAAGTAACTGAGTATGTGCCAAAGATCTCCCATTCTCCCTTATACATGAGCAGCCAATTTGGTACAAACATTTTTATTTATCTGGAAATGGACCGCTCTCCCTAGCCCACCAGGTATGGAAAAAGACCTGAGAAGGAGAAGAAAATCAGATTAAAACTGATCATTACAATCAAAACCAATCTATTCCATATAAAGAATTCACATTTAGCCCTAAAAAAACCACAAAAGCAAGAATTCAACCTGCCAGTATCCTGGTTACCATCCTTGTTTTCTTTCTGCATATATCCTACTTGAGTTTTATTCCATGAGGTTAGAACTTAATGGTTTATGTATGATCTTTTACGACAAAAATTTAAGCAACACACCTGCTGTCCTAGAGTTGGGGTAAAAAACCCTGAACTCTAAAGCAAACCGAGAACATAGCCTAGGTATAACAACCTTTACCTCAAATTTAATAGACTGCAGGGTTTTTTATTCCTCTTTCTTGCCTAATATAAAGCTTGGCATTGATTTTTTTCCGTGTCTTCCACTACTGCAAAAAGAAGGGATTAAAAAAAAAATTTCTATCTTATACTATATAAATTCTATATTGTATTCCAAAATAGATCTTAAATCAAAATAAATTCTATATTGCATCCCAAATTAGATCTTAAATCAAAATTTTGGGAGAGATGTTGTACACTCTGGCTGATGAAGTGATGGTGGAAAGGGTTTGTTGACATTCTATTTCCAACTACAGGCTCTGAGCAAACTCTTCCATAGAGCTTGATAGGACTGAGACACTCATTAAGCCCCAAAGCTGTAATGAGCTCCCAGGGCCACAGAAGGGGTTTGCACTCACGATGGCTGTCAACATCCCCTGCAGATCTACCATGTCATCTGCTTTCACAGTTATTTTCAAAGCAATCTGAGAAGGAAGTATCTACAAACCTCTTAACTTTATGCTTCTCCTGTGAAAAGTCAATTTTGTTTGTCTCTGTGAGTTTAAGTACCCTTGTGGCTACATTAGAAACCGATATGTAGCTGAATGATGAAAGTTACAGCAATGGAAATTAAGTCTAAGCCTAGAAAACAAGAGTTAGAATCATGGAATCATAGAATCACAGAATCATTAAGGCTGGAAAAGCCCTCAAGGATCATCAAGTCCAACCATCAACCCAACCCCACCCAACCCACTAACCCATGTCCCCAAGCACCACATCCACACATTTCCTGACCCCCTCCAGGGATGGTGACTCCACCACGTCCCTGGGCAGCCTGTTCCAATGCCTCATCACTCTTGCAGTGAAGAAATTTTTTTCTAATCTCCAGCCTAAACTTGCCTTAGTGCAACTTAGGGCCATTTCCTCTTGTCCCATCACTTGTTACTTTACAGAAGAGCCCAGCACCCCCCTCACTGCACCCTCCTTTCAGGCAGCTGTAGAGAGTGATGAGGTCTCCTCTCAGCCTCCTCTTCTCCAGACTGAACCCCCCCAGCTCCCTCAGCTGCTCCTCATCAGCCCTGTGCTTAGAATCACAGAAGGGTTTGGGTGGGAAGGGACCTTAAAGCCCATCCAGTGCCACCCCGTCACAGGCAGGGACACCTCCCACTAGCCCAGGTTGCCCAAAGCCTCATCCAGCCTGGCCTTGAACCCCTCCAGGGATGGGGCATCCACAGCTTCTCTGGGCAGACAGACAGAGTCTGGCCCTTGTAATGCAGAAGACACGACAACCTTCTTTAATAACCATTGAGACCTCTCTCAGGAGTTCCCTGTCTTTTCTATAGAAAAAATTCACATTTTCTCCCCCTCTTTTGCAAGAGAACATTAGGTCTTGCATTAAATATTCAAACAAATTCATATTTAAAAGGTTTCGTAATACTATTTGCCTAGCTAATAAAATAGCTCTTCGTTTAAACACTCTAACCTATTATCTATTTTGGGATGTCACTGCAAGAATTCAGCCCATCGACTCCTAACTTACACCTGTGCAATGGAAAAACCAAACATGAACATGATTCAACTCCTGCTTCAGTGTCCTACATCCAAGCAGTCCCTTAAATCTTCCCTTCTTTGTTTTTCCCTTGGCATAGCTAAGGGCTTTGTTACATTTTTTTCCAGCCTGATCTGCCTCCAACTTTTTTCTCCAAGGTCATCCTGCACATCTGCTACTGATTTCTCTTCATTTATCACAAACTCTGGAAAACAAATGCCTGAAGTCCAATGGTTGGTCCCACGGGGGCCAACTCACCGTGATCCCTACCAGAGCTGGCGCAAGCTGGCCAAGGCGGACAACCGCTTTAGATATTTAAGTGCATGGTATAACCTCCATGGTCATCAACCAGCTGGTTATTTTAGAAAAATATCCTATTAATATTCCTATTTGATATATCCAGAACGCAGTCATGTAGAATTCATTCATCTAAACCACAAATCACCCTCTGAAATTCTCCTTCCAGAAAGGCCAAGGTACAAACTCTATCCCATCTGCACCTCAATATTTCAGTAAAATTGTCTTATCGAGTGCCAGAAAGCAGCTTCTAAAACATTCAGGGTTGTATGAAAGCAGATATAGAATATCTATACTCCATTAATATTAAGGTGGAGCTTTAAGCACATGCCAAAACAAACAAACGAAAAAAAAAAAAGGGAGAGAAGTAGACTCTTGTCCAAACCACCCTTGTGCTGGAAAGCACAAAATTGCCGTTATTTCTAGCGTAGGAAAGTAACTGGGCACTTCTGAGCTCATTCTATCACCCGAGCACGGCTGGAGTCTGCAGTCCTCTTACAATGCTGAGATTTTTGAAGAGACTTATTATCCATTGAGATTTTTTTTCCCAAGCCTCTAGTGCTTTGACTGCGAGACCAAAGTTCCCCTGAGCTACAGTATCTCCAACAAAGCAGCGTGCATAAATTTGATGGGGGAAAAAAAAAAGAAATGGTGAATAAAAATGGGGCAAAACGCCTTCGAGGAACTCTTCGTATCAGACAGGTCTCGCAGCGACGCAGCCAGCCCGACTGATCTACCAGCTGATACAGCTCCCAAAGTCAATGAGAATATTTTGCAGAGAGTATTTGATAGTGAATATTGAATATTTTGCTAAGAGTATTTGATGTTCGTTTCCATCTGCTGTTGACCGCTCTCCTCCGCCAAAGCGCGTTCCCGAGCGATTTCACACATTAGGTAAAAGTCGACACATACAAATGGCAATGCAAACGTAAAGAAGTCAGTCTTAACACAACATGACACTTAATAGCTAATTACATTCAACAAAATGTTAGAAGAGGGAGTCTTCCAAGGCTGATTTTTTAAGGTTCTTACAAGATCAGAAGAAGACGTGGTAAACACAACCCACGGGAGAAACCACAGACGCACCTAAACTGAGATTTTTTTTTCCAAAGTACTATTTTTCTCTGAGCTAAATTCTTTCCATATCAGCACACTTTAGCTCCCCACTAGTTACATAATTGTGGTAAACACATTTCAACGTCTTTTTTGAGTATTAAAGATGACATTTTTAGACAACTCGGTTCTAAAGATGGATTTCAAACAGACACCAGACTTGCTGTTCAACAGAAGATTAACTCAACCAAAGCATAACTTGAAAACAAAAAAAATCAGCCAATCATGTTGTTTAAATCACCACCTCTAACGATAAATCCATGTTCTCCAAATATCCTCTCACCTGTGGAATCCTCATTTCTACGGCAGAATTATTCCAGCACGTGCACCCGAGTCGCTCAGTTCAGCTCCAGGCGCAAACCCTCCAGATCCCAGCTGACTCCTAACTTCTTGCGTGTTTTGTCTGTCTAAAGAAACCCCCTTTTGATTTTTTTTTCTTAAGATTTCCAGGGCATCCTGTTCTTAGGAATTCAGGTCCATTTCTTCTCCCTAACCTTACCGCACTGGCTTTGCTGGAGAGTTTTTCCTGCAAGTCACGTTCCCATCTGGCTCCCTGATGGGAACTCTTTCTCCCTTCATTAAGGGATTAACCGCTCATTAATGATCATCACCACCGAACACGGACATTCAAGAGCCGCTGAACACCAGTCCTACCTGTATACGCCATGTTCTTCGGGTTTCCGTAGGGAGCCCCAGGTTGGACGGGGCTGTAAACAGGGTTCATGGTGGAAGACCGGGAACTCTGAGGACAAAAGAAAAGCAGAGTTGAGACGATTGCCTTACGTTATAGCTCCAGAACCGTCTTCTGCGCAAAAACTCTTCTGCTCCGTGATAGCATTACCGTGTTGTAATTCAAGACACAGAGAGCTGCGAAGGAAAGGATTTACAACTAGATGTTACAAGCAGAGAGCATATTTAATAATTCAAGTTTTGGATCTCTCCGTTAATTCCCTTAACTTCTTCACCGCTGCATATTCTGCCTACAAATGTACCCAGAGCAGATTCATCTCACACATTTCTGCCTTCAGGGGGGCTCAGGACTCATGACCCCACTTCTAGCTTGCGATGAATAAAGAGGAGAAGCCAGAAATTATGACGAGGAAGTCTCCACCTTGGAGGAGCTGATAGTGCTTGGGTGACAAAAACAACCACGACGAAGACCTGACCTTTCAGAAATTAGCAGATAAAAGACCATCTTGCTCCTGGTGAAATGGAAAGAGGCAAATATTTGTGAGCTTTCAGCATGAGCTGACTACAATAACTTTGTGCCCAAGGTTTGGGTCACCCAGTGCCACCCACCACCTCCCATCACGGTCCCAGCTGGGGAGAAGTCACGGATCTAACACAGGCAATGAAATTTTAACAGCCCTTCTCTTTCTGTCTCCAGTAAAGATGATGAAGCAGTGCCGGGTTGGCTTCTTGTGAGTTTTATTTAGAGGAAAGCAAGTAACATGGGAATTGGTGCCTACTAACTGTCAGTTAAGCAACCGGCTCAGTTAATTATCTTAATGAAGCACATTCTCAATTCTGATTAATGGGAAAATCAGTCATTAAGCTTTATTAGGCAACGCATTTGTCTCCACAGCTATCTAGTGACAATTTCGCACGAGAACCTCAAAGATCTTGCTTCAAAATGTGGATTTTTTTAAAAAATGTATTATTTTACAGTTCATAAACAAAACCGTTCTTTCCAAACAAGTCTCTCGTGATGGATGCACAATTTGTTACATCATTAACTCCTTCCGCTTCTCCTCGGGATAGTAAACAAGTCAAATGTTAAATGGTAGCACCAATTGACTTGACAACAATTACCGCTTAATTAATTAGCCTTCCCTCCACCCCCAAGTTAGCACAGAAGGAACAATTCCCCAAGCGAAGGAAATCACGGTTGTAAAGCCAGCTGGAAGAGAAAGCTACACAGAGACACGGATTTACACCAGCGGCTTCAGTAACGCAACAACGGAGCTCTTAAGAAGATCAACAGAAGAATCAGTGCAAAACTTTACGTCCACGAGATGTTACGGCTGAGGATCTACCCCCAAGCATAAGCAATTTATGGCCATTTAGTCCTCCAAGTCCCAGTGAGCATCCCTCTGGCAAGCGGGTGTTTCCTGGGCTGCCTCTGGCTTGAGTTCTCGTTTCCAGGAGAAAATCCATCCTCATCTATCTCTGAGATGGGGAACACCAGCTTCTAGAAGTATCCATCCAAAAACCCGGCTCTTGGGCTGCCCTACGGATCCTGTTCAACGCAGGAGGCTATTCCAGCGCAGGCTGTGGCGGATGAGTGCCTCTCCCTGTCCAAAGCACATGGGACAGGTTTCACCGTATTTTTTCAGTAAGTTGAAAGCATCTGAAAGGAGATGGCTTGACGGGAAGGGGGGAATGCGCTGCCCAGAAGTGCCAGCACAACACATCGCATGAGCAACATCTGCCGCTCGAAACACAAGTAAGGAAGCCAAAACCACCTCCTTTTCACCCAAATGCCACCGTTAATGACTTTTTTATTATTATTATTTGCAATTTGATTACATCATCACCCTGCAACGAAGATTCCACATCAATAGTGGGAATAAACCAAGAACTTTTAATGGTCGTAAAATATTCTGACAAGGAAAAGCACTATAAAAAACAAAGACATTTCTACGTGAACACTTTGGTACCATCAGACATGATCAGACAATCAAAGCATTTTATGCTCAGGCTCAAAGTCCAAAGGTTTTTCTTTGGACTAGATTTAGTCTGGTTTTTCATCTGGTCCCCACCTGATGCATGGTTTGAAGTTGCCCAAAGGACATCACCAGTACATCCTTTACTGGGATGTCCTCTGCTAGGATGGACTTGCACATCCCATGAGAGGTTGGAGGATGTGTGCTGGGCAACTGGAGTGAAGCTTCTGAAAGCAATCTGGTGCAGGCAAACCAGAACCACTTTGTGCACAGAACCACCAACGCAGTCGGTGGGAGTCACCTTCAAAGAGCAGAACTGCTCTGAATTAAAACACCGGGAATATCCGGTGTTTTACCATAAGGGTAAATACCAGTACATGCTTTAAGTAACAGATGCCACAAATAGGACTTGAGAGAAAAAGGAGGAGGGAGATGTCACACAGTTGCAGAGACTTCCTGGCCATAATTAACTGTTAAATCACTAATAGGACTCTTCAAGTCCAGACAAGAAAAGCCCAGTGGGACAGGGAACGTGACAAACATCTATAAAAAAACAAACCACAAATGACCCGGGGAAGGTGGAGGGGCAGCAATCACACACTCTAACCCCAAGCAAGTGGAGGCATTAGAAGAAACAACTGTGTTGTAGGTCCAAACAAGCAAAGGGGGTGGCTGGTTGCTCTGTTTGCCTCGGCACATCCCTCGCTGTCGGGACGATGGGATTTGGGAAAGTTTCCTGAGGAACAGAGCAATCCCTCTTCTTCCCCAGACCCCCTTCCAGACAGTCTGTTAGACTGCAAAGACCTTTGATCTGATCCCCTCCAGCCATCCTGGTGTTCCCAGGACAAGAGTCAATATCCAGGCTCCAGTTTAGGTGTCTGGCCACCCAACTAACAGTGTAGAATCACAGAAGGGTTTGGGTTGGAAAGGACCTTGAAGATCATCCAGTGCCACCCCCTGCCATGGGCAGGGACACCTCCCACTAGCCCAGGTTGCCCAAAGCCTCATCCAGCCTGGCCTTGAACCCCTCCAGGGATGGGGCATCCACAGCTTCTCTGGGCAACCTGGGCCACTGCCTCACCCCCCGCACAGGAAAACATTTCTTCCTCACATCTCATCTCCATCTCCCCTCTTGCAGCTTAAAATCTGTGAGCTGAGGATTTTCTGCAACAGAGGAAGGAATTGATGGGTCCATCTTACTCCAGCCCCATATTATAGAATCACAGAATGGTTTGAGTTGGAAGGGACCATGGAGGTCATCTAGTCCAACCCCCTGTAGTGAGCTGGGACATCTTCCACTAGATCAGGTTGCCCAGAGCCCCGTATTCTCCTTCTCCATGCAGTCTCTTACCCAGCCGAGCCTTCCTGCCCAAGAAATAAAATTTATGAAGGTCCCTCATCCCCCCACCTTCCAGCTGAATGTGTGTTCCTCCATCCAGAACCACACGGTGACAGCTGGACCCGCTCCTGGGCAAGGACGGAGTCACAGCTGCATTTATAAAGTGCCTTGTTCAACGCAGTCATCATTTTATTTGCACTTTTCTGGGCTTAAAGAGGACAAATAAATCATAATTTGGTGAAAACTGCTGCATATGTCTGGCTGGCATTAGGTGTTGTACCCAGTAGTAAAAAGAACCACTCTTATTGAGAAGGATGAAAGAAAATGCTTTTTAGTAGAGATAGAAAGATTGCAGCCACGACAGGGGTTTGAGTGGATTGTGAGGAAGAGGCTTGTGCTTCCTCCCTGCTTGGTATGCAGGGTGTTCTTTCCAGCCAGCATGAAAGAATCCATGCGAACGGCATTTCGGATGGATTATTTTCTTTCTTTTCAGCATCTAATACTAAAGCACATTCAACCGAGCTTCCAATACATTCTGCAAGACAATACCATTCCAAAATACATTTTAAATTAATTCCAGGCACCGCATTGTGGCATTGGAAAAGCTGCACCGAAATGGGAATAAAACAGGATTAGCAAAATTAAACCTCCTTCGCCACAATAACTCACAGCACTTGCTCGTGGCCATGAATACAACAAAAAGAATAACAGAAATGAATTATAAACACACAAACACGAGTATTGCTCTATTGCACGGAGCTTCCACCGCTCCCTAATCCCCGCGACAGTGATGCTCAGCTGCTCAGACGCTGCGAGGAGCTGAAGGAATAACTCCAGACGGAATGCCATGGGAGTAAGCTGCGAGCAAACAGTCTCGGGATACTTTCTGGCTGTAACCTGGTTACGTTTTCATCTATTTTATCTTTCCTGGGAAAATGCACGACGTGCCCCCATCACCCTAGGAAATTACTTCAGAGGAAGGGTAAACAGAAATACAAGAGAGGTCAGTCTTTGGGTGGCCACCGTGCCACCAGCGGGACAACACGCCAGACAAATCGAGTTTGCACGGGGGATTGCCAAGCAGCGCGAGAAAGGGAATGAAAATGCTCGTGTTGGGAATGCTGAATTTGAACTTGCTGTGCTACACTCGGGTGCTCTCACCTCGCTGGACTGGAGTTGGGCTTTGAGCTCTGCATCATTCCCTCCTGCTGCTCCCAAGGGACAGGACCCTGTCCCCCATCACTGGTGACACCATGGGACATTGCCTACTTCACAGAATCATAGAATCACAGAAGGGTTTGGGTTAGAAGGGACCTTTAAAGCCCATCCAGTTCCAACCCCCTGCCATGGGCAGGGACACCTCCCACTAGCCCAGGTTGCCCAAAGCCTCATCCAGCCTGGCCTTGAACCCCTCCAGGGATGGGGCATCCACAGCTGCTCTGGGCAACCTGGGCCACCACCTGCACAGGAAACAACTTCTTCCTAATTGAGCACCCAAAGCACTCAAGAACCAGCACAGGTATCAGCACCACCTTCGAACTACTACAGATGCAAGACAACATCTTACCCTGTTGTTTTTCTCTATCATTAGTTTACTTCATACCTTTGAAAGCACCATGACCAGCTTCGCTGCTTCCCAAAGTCATTCAGACCTTGAGTCTTCAAATACTGGTGGGCATCGGTAATTTTTACACAGAAATAGATTTTAACACAAGGATTTCTATGCACATATGGCCTCTCCCACTCCGATATATGAAATACAAGTACTGCCCACTTCTACTCTACAGAGGCAAAGACAGATGACATTGAAGGAGATGAAAGAAATCCTAAAAGAAAAGAATCATAGAATCATCGAATGGTTTGGGTTAGGAGGGACCTTCAACGATCATCTTGTCCCACCCCCTGCCACGGGCAGGGACACCTCCCACTAGCCCAGGTTGCCCAAAGCCTCATCCAGCCTGGCCTTGAATAAACCTGGAATGCAAGATTCCAAAGGTTTATCAAGTTATTATAATTTTCTTTTCAGACTAAGTGAGTAAAATCTTTAGAAACGGAGTGTTACTGAGAAATAAATATATTTTTAGAGGGTTCTTGAAACAGTCCCACTGATACGCACGTCTTTCAGGTCGGCAAAAAAATTAAATAGCAGATCTAAAATTACGTCCAGTTGTAAAGAAAAGAGTAAATAACGCAAATGTGAGCTTTGATGGATGACAAGACACTTCACCATCTTCTTTCATGCCACTCCTTGCATCAAGATGACCTCCCCTTTAACTTCCCATGCTGCTTAGGTTGTGATTTGCCTTCACCTTCTGTGAAAATGGGATATAAGTGCTTTTGAGAGACCTGTGTTTACGCTTTTCTTTGGAAAAAGAGCGTTATTTTCTCCTCGGAGAGAAAATATCTGTACCAAAAATGATTTATTTCACATCAGAAGGCACAGACCCAAGCATGAGAGAGTGTGAACAAAGAAAAAAAGCAAAGCAGAAAGATACGTTTCTTCCTTGATCTGCACATCACCCATTTAAATTCATTTTATACAAATCGCATGCTAATAGTATTCAGCCAAAGCCTCCTTGAACATGGAAAGACCTCCTGACCTTACACTGAATTCAAATTCCAATAATTTCCTGACAATTTCTCAGTTCAGTCATTTGAAGCTTGACCCTCACTTGGGATCCACCAAACAGTAATTAAATTAACTTCCAATTCATCTGTGAAAGGTTAATTTCGGCAAGTTACAAGGCTATAACCCACCTTTCCCCCAAAAAAACTCCGCTGTGATGGTACGCAGGAGCTCAGAGATTCATAACACAATGTCTCCTTTTTCATTTACTCCTTTCTCACCGACACAGTAAGCAAAAGTTGGTTGAATATATCTCGCCTAAAGCAAAATATTTAACCTGTTAAAGACTTTAAAAAGAATCAAGGCAAAATTTACATTATTTTAGTTAATTTTTTAAGAAAATAAAATGCAATTTGGAAAAAAATCAGTTCAAAGAGGAACACCTAAGAAAGGCGGAATGCAACAAAAAGTTGAAAGCTCCAATTAGCAGCAAAATGTTAATGGGAGCGCTCGCTCGTACAATGTATTAGTTTTTATCTCCTTCACTATACTCCAGCTATACTTTGCTGCTTATACAGATCGATCCAGGGCATCATTCCAGAGCCTGAATATTGCTTTATTTCTGCACTTCACTCCACTTTTCACTTTCCAATAAAATTTCAGCTCTGCTCCAGCTTTGTTTTACCTGGTTCATGTAAAATCCTTACCACAAACTCCAGCTCCCCCAAACCTGCTTCATAGACTCACGCAGACGGAGCAGAAGGGTCACCATGGTCCTTAAACCATCCTCCTGATACGTCTGTTGATTTTCTTTTTTTCTATCCTGAGATACCGTTTGCTGTTTCAAAAAGTGTTTCCACACTGGAAACACACACTGGATTTCAGGCTTGCTCTCGGTCATGTCCTGGACCGTTTTTTTTTTTTTTCCTGGGAGCGTTTCCGGAGGAAATGAGGAGTGGCCACG
>NW_010123250.1:39127-39815 GCF_000699245.1 Pterocles gutturalis
GAACGCTGTAGCAGTTGATGTTCCGGCACGCAGGCATGCCTTTGCTGATGGGAACCAGATTGGGGATGGCATGTCTGCGTCCCTCGGGGGGTAAAGCCTTGCAGACAGCATCGGTGTCCCCCACGCACGGACCATCTTCAGAGGAAAAATCCGCTCTACGGTTAGACTCTCCAGTCAAGTTTTGAATTCGAAGAGTTCATTTAAATGATGTTCCCTTATTCAAGAGATTGAAACTTTGCGAGGATAGATAAAAAACATGATACAAAAAATATCTGAAGCATAGTCATTACCCAATGCAATCAAGACGTTGACTGTATGAACATGATGACGTTGAAGTCGGCAGCACAGCTAACGCAGCGGGTGATTAACACAGCATCATTCGTGCGTGGTCTGTCGAGAGGTTCTGAACGTGACTGAATTGCATTACTCATTAATTATGTTGACGATGTGTTTTCTTCATCGATACTTCGGTCCATGCAACTTTAGCAATCAGAAAGGCACGTGTGTATCCGGCTGTTCCAAGGCAATGAGCCGTTGTCCCCCGCCATGGGGATGCTACCAGCCAGGACGACATCCCCAGGAGAGCAGAGACAGGAACAGTGAGATGTTAACGATCAACACGGACCAGTGGGATGGTTCTCACCAGATTAAACCCAAGCTGTTCAGCTGAAGCTGACCCTCATGTAGG
>NW_010123250.1:39846-40292 GCF_000699245.1 Pterocles gutturalis
TACAACTGGAAATGCTGCAGAGCAAGGGCCAGGTTGGATGAGGCTTCGAGCAACCTGGGCTAGTGGGACATGTCTCCGCCCATGGCAGGGGGATTGGAACTCGATGAGCTTTAAAGTCCCTTCCAACCCAAACCATTCTGTGATTCTATGATTTCCATACAGCACTAGGCCTACCCAATCTCAATGGCCAGCAAAGGGATAACATAAATTAAGTTGGATTATTTACAGTCCTACAGTGTCTTTCATACAGATCCACCTCCAAACCAGGGCAGTAGCACCCATCTGTTCACTGGGAAGACACACAAGGGTGGCACAGGATAACTGCGAGTCAGATCATAGAATCACAGAATGGTTTGTGTTGTAAGAGACCCTGAAGGTCATGTTGTTGTAACCCCTGCCATGGGCAGGGACACCTCCCACTAGCCCAGGTTGCCCAAAGCCTCATC
>NW_010123250.1:40343-42747 GCF_000699245.1 Pterocles gutturalis
GGGCAACCTGGGCCACTGCCTCACCCCCCGCACAGGAAAACATTTCTTCCTCACATCTCATCTCCATCTCCCCTCTTGCAGCTTCAACCCCTTCCCTCTCGTCCTGTCCCTGCACCCCCTGATCCAGAGCCCCCCCAGCTCTCCTGGAGCCCCCTTTCAGCACTGGAAGGTGCTGGAAGGTCTCCCCGGAGCCTTCTCTTCTCCAGGCTGCACACCCCCAACTCTCATCAATGAGGAAAAAAATAATGATGCTAGCACGGCTGATGTCATATTAGCCTGTTTCAAGGGGAGAAAACGTCTGTACGCAGATGAATTCCACACTGTAAATTCCTTGCTCTACATCTACAAGACTGATGGGTTTCACCAGCAGGTAACCAATAAATAAACATATTTTAAAAAATATCTAGCATATCTGTCCCTGTGCATCCAAAATCATCCTTAGTAGTTCTCAAACGTCTCCCCTGATATGTCCCTAATAATTTCTTTAACTTGAGGCTTTGCTGACTTTTCCTTTTGAAATGAACCCTGTCGTACTCTTGTATTTATCTTGTTCTGCTCTTCAACTGAGCCACATCCTCCTCCAGCTGATTATCTCAATCCTTTTCTCTTCACAATCTTACTTTATTGTGTTTTGATGAAAAGACTTCCCAGGACACACAGTCTGAAGTCTCTGCTCCTTTCTTTCCACAAACGATGGCTTGGAAGATTCCAGCTGGCCATTAGGAAAAGCCTTTTGACCAGGTAGGTGGGCCTTACTGGTCTAAGTTGACCACGGATTTGCTGGAGCTTTTCAGGACTGGTCTAAGCAAGTCCATGGTTGACCCAACCTGGTGATGGTGAAATTCCCACTGGGAGCACAAGGTTGGACTGGATTGCTCCAGACGTCCTTCCAACCAGCATTTCATCTCCAACTCAAAATCATTTGTGCTGTAACTCACTTCTCAGATCTTTATTTCTCTCCACAGTCCCAGGCTGTAACTTTCTTGCTGTCAAGACGTAACAGCTTTCCAAAGATTTTGGCCTTTTCTAACGGCATCCAGTCAGAAGTTTCCTTGGCTCTTGGTAGGACACCAGAAATCTTGGAGGGGTTGGCGGGGGAGAGGGCAGCATTCACACTTTTCCATTGATGGACATCTACACTACAGCATCTCAGTCAAACAGACAACATTGCGATGTCGCACAGGACCATGAAAATTTACTTACCGCCTCAGCTATGATGCTAAACAAGCACTAAATAGTGTCCAACTGACATCTTTTATTAACTTAGTGCAGAATTTGACCTACCATAAAATTTTTTGAGATTTTGGTTAGAAAATTTCCCTGGAATATAAAGATCTATCCTATAACATCACCCAGTCACCATAAAAAAAACCCCAAAATAATATTCTTAGTCATCTTTCTTATCTTGGACTTCTCAAGCTGCTTCAGACCTTTCTCACGGTCAACCACTGCTCCTTCTCCTAGGGGAAGCCACACTCTGGTAGTCAGACATAAAAACCAGACAGAAGAATAATGTTCATAAAAAGACAATTTATGTTACTAATAAATATAAGCTTCCCCTCTTCCAAGCATTTTAAAAATATTAAATAATCCACCACCACTGCAGCTTTGTTTTGCAGATGCCGAGAAGCCTGCAGAAGAGCAGCGAGATGATGGGCTCAAGGTAAGCAAGACCAAAGTTTCAGGACCAAGACTCAGCTCCTGAGCATCAAACATGCTGCCATCGGTATATCGTTTACAGTAGAGAAGACTCAAGTACTTGAGCATGCTACGGAGATGGAGGTTCTCATCTCAAAGGGTTTAAAGCATAATTTTAAAATGAGATGTGGTCAGACAGAGAAATACCAGGCTGGAAAAAGAGTTGAAGGCGACATCATTACAGAGACCTGAGGACGCAGTTGCTTGCGGATAGCGTACCTAAAACACGCCGGCTGCATGAACTCTTGTTTTCATTTCAGGCTACAGTATCCCGTTTTCTTTTCTTTTCCACTGGATCAAACTAAACTCTATTAATAAATTTATGACAGAAAAATTTCAATACCAGAAAAAAGTCACATTACCCTCAAAGACATGCCTTAATTTATGTTTTGCTCCAAAATTTTCAATCACTACTAATTTTTGTAATTACTCCCCTCCGTATAGGAGAAGCACTTTCCAGCCATATCCTGAATATTGGAAACATCACTCCTTCCCACACACTGCAATAGAATAAATATCTACATTTGTTTCTGAATGGACTACATCGTACAAAGCTGACACACCAGAAATACAATATTCCTGGAATTAAAACGAGATGAGTGCAGAGATGTCCCTTTAATAACAGATGGGTCAGTATCCTCTCAGCTTTATTTGGTCAGCGTTCAAATCCACCACGATGCCCCCCCATCTCTCCTGTAGCCCCCTT
>NW_010123251.1:0-81747 GCF_000699245.1 Pterocles gutturalis
AGCGGTCGAGGAGCAGGGAGGCTGTGAAGCAGGTAAACGGCACCCGTGTGGCGTCCGGGGAAGGCTTTTGCCTCCTCCCTGTAGGAGCATCTGTCAGGGAAAAACAGGTAATGTCTGCTCCTGGGGGCCTCTGGAGAAGAGGGTCGCGCCCCAGCGCGGAGGGGCGGGGGGGGGGGGGGGCACAGCGCCCTTTCTCCTCATCTCACTCCGAGTAACCTCTCCTTTCGCTTTCCCCGCACGCTGTCCCACCCGGGTGTGCGCTGGCTGGCTGTAGGGGCTGTCCTGAAGAGGTGAGGTGTGTTGGGGAAGCTTGGGGCCCAGGCTTCCCCCGAGGTCCCTGAGGGACAGGGAGACATAGGCTGTGAGTCACCTGGCCTCGGTGACAAAAGTGGGCTGGAGGAATGTCACCGCCAGCGTGCCTGCTCCTCCCCACTGGTGGTGAGGGATCCCAAGGGCGGTGTTTCAGATATAGGAGATTCCCATGAGGACGGAGGAGGTGAGGTGGATCTCACTGAAGGTGATCTCCTTCTGAGGAAGTCCAAGAAACGAGGACGGGCGGTTGCTGCCCTTTCCTTCCCAACCCTTGCAGACAGGGGAAGGCATTTCTCCCCTTAGCCCAGCCCTGCGCCCAGCCCAGTGTAGTGCCCTGTGCCCCCGTGCGGGGAGCCATGATGTGACGCAGCTGCAGAAGGGACCCCTGAGGACTGTGGAAACCGCACTGTGAAGAACACGGCCAGTCGTGGTGGTTTTGGGGGGGGCAGAGAGGTGTGAGGCCTCAAGAGCTGGGAAAGGAGGATGGAAGGAAGGAAGTCTGGGTGGAAGAGAGAAGTAAGGGGAAGGGGAAAAAAAAAAGTGGAAATTTCACAGAGGTGGAGAAGGTGCACTTGACGACAAAGCATGGTGCAGACAGATTCAGAAGTAGTTGGTGAAACAGGGAAGGAAGGCAGGGAGGATTGGCAGGAGGGCAGGGTGGATTGACATGAATCCTGCTGCCAAGTAGCCTGTGTTGTAACCCTAACTCATCTGATGGATCAGAGGGAGGAGTGAATAGGTAAGCTGTGGAGCAGATTGCTGAAAGGTGTTAGGGTCTGTCATGAGACATTTTGAAGGAAAGATCTGACATGCACCTGTCAGCAGTTAATGAGTCTTGGGGCTCATCTTGATCACCTCTTCTTGCCTTTTTTTTTCTGTGACTCCATGAAATCCCATTGTAGTAATACTGATTTTCATAATCTGTTTGACGTGGCGTATGTGGAATCTCCATCCTTGGAGAGTTTCAAAACTGGACTGGAAAAAGTGTTTAGTAACCTGATGTAATGTCAGAGTCAGCCCTGCTTGGAGCAGGGGTTTGAACAAGGTGACCTGCAGAGTTCCTTGCCAGCCTGAACTGTTCTGCGTTGCACAGTTTACCAAAATGTGCTAGATTTATTATGAGCAGTTATTAAAGTTTTTGGTATTAACTTCACCACTGCATTCTGGAGCTGAAGAACTTGACAGGCAGAATAAGTGAACTCATTTACCTCTTCAGTCAACGCTTCCTTCAATGATTAAAAATGTAACACTGACTGAAAGCAGCTGGACAACGCACTGAATTGAATGTGGACGTCTTCATCTTTTTTATGACCTGAAATGAAGGTTGTTAACGTCTCCTTTGCAATTACTGGAAATACCAGGCTGTGCATAACCCCAAATATTTGCAAGATGTTTTGGCTTGATTTGGTCACTACTTTTTGTTCAAGTCGTACAAGATTGGGAGGAAGGGGCGTTGTTAAATTTTTATAATGGCCTAGTGTTGCTAAAATCTATTTTTTTTGTGCAAGGAAACAGGGTGTTTTTTCAGTCTTTTGTATTTTTCTTACTTTTTTTCTTGGGGATAGCTTTAGGTTCACAGAGTATCAGGGTCCCTCTGTGAGCTGCATGCTACAAAATCAAAGCAAAAAAGCAGTCTCTATTCCACAGAATTTACAGCATAGCAGCTTACGGGATAATTTACTTCTGCATAAAATGACCTGATGCTCCTCTGCCCTGTGCAGTCACTTACAGCAATGCAAAGGGATGGTAAAATGAGGTTATAACCTAATTTTGTATAAACTGTGTGAAGTATGTAAATTACATGCAAGACAGAAGAGAATTAGGACAACGTTATTTCTTCATCAGTTTTCTGAAACTTGATTTCTCTGTCCCTGACAATATAGTACTTTTGTTTTGCTTTGTCTCCAAGCACTGTCTGGAAAAGGCCATAAGAAGTGTCTTAATTTTGAAGTGTTTGGCCACTAAATAGGAGAGAAATTTACATAAGCAGTCATGCTAAAACCAAGAGAAATACATGAAAGCAGAAATTTTTTTCCTATGTTTCCAGAAGCCGAGATAATGGTGCTATTAATGAGGCCTCCTAAATGTTAGCTTAATATTTGGATTACTGGTTTATTTCAGCAGCATTAGATGCTATTCCAGAATTCGTCAAAACAGCAACAAAGAACATATACACATGCTGATATTTTGTTGCAGTGATTTAAAATGGTGTTCTTAAATATAAAAGTTTCCAATAATAACTTCCAAATGGCTTGAATCATTTATTGTTTTTATTATTTTTGAACAATGTGATAATATCTGAGGCCAAGACTTTCAGAAATTATTTCCCGGAGCTGTTCTACCTCAGCCTGTATTTAGGCATCTGAAAAACTGAACCTGCAAAAATTCAGTAAGATTTAGGAATTTAGCTGACATTCCTATGTTTGGGAACCTTTTCAAGCATGCAGAAACGTGTGATTTGTAGTCTACTTCAGGCAATTTCTTTATAACTTTTTAGTCTTGGCTTGAGATGTTGATAATATCTTGATGATATCTTGATAATATCTTGATGATCTTAAGATGTTGATATATCTTGATAAACATTGTGTCAAGTTTTATAATTTTTGCCTTCCCTAGATTTATTTCTTAACCATCTTCATATCCTGTGCATTTTATGTGTTGTAATGCAAAACACAGATGAGCACTGCTTCAGATAGATAGTTTTGTTGACATGAGTTTTTCTCGTTTTAATGCATCTTTGAAGATAAAACATTTAAAACCAGATATTTTTGAAAAGCAATATGTTTTCAATTACTAAAATAATAGCTTAGTGTGGAAAACTCTCAAAATCATGCCACTGTCCTCGTAGGGAAGTTCTGCACAAAGGTCCTTTATAAGTTTGGGTTCTTGGTTATCCATTTCATTGACTTGGCCTTCTCTCCATTCCTTGGTTTTTGTGTTCTCTTTATTTGAAAACAGTACTTTGTATGAGTATCTCCTTACATGCTAAGATCTCAAACTAGTTTCCCATGTCCACTGACTGACGGTGTCTCTAAGGTAGGAAGTATTGTAGCAGCTTAGTACTTTACTAGGCTGAAATGCCGAGAGCTTCAGAGTTACTCAAACTATGGAAGTTCTCCTGTGCAATGTCTAGAACAGAAGCCAAGGACTGACTCCCAAGTCATGTGCTTTAACTGCTGAGCAACACTAATTTCTGTCTTAGATACCTTGCAGCAGAGATGAAATAATAATTAATTTTAGGACAGGGTTCTTGAAGGATGCTGATTTTGAGTTTTTCAGGACAGACAGAAAATCTGGGCAAAGAATTTTGCGGAGAAGAATAAATGCCTTGGGGAAGTACATGTGCCTTCTGTTAAAATAGTAGAGCAAATTAAAACTATCTCACATCTTTGAAATAAATTTGCCAGATTAGAACCTGGATACTTCAGGTACATTAGAGATTCCTGTAAGAAAGCACTTGTTCTGTTACAGGATTGACATGATTATGAAAGTACTGGAGTTAATGCGCGCCCCTCACTTAAGCAGATGAAACTAATTAATGTCATACAAATTAGCTGTACAGATGGAAAGACATTGCCAGTTAGCATCAAATAGATTGGATTTACCAAAGTTAAGACTAAGGATGGATCATGGCTTTGTTAAAGGGACAACCTTCCCTCTTTCATTATTTTCTTGATCTAGCAAATTCAGGAGCTTGACATTATTCTGAGATATCTTTTTTTCCCATCTCAGGAGCCATGTCAACAACAAACTTTTTTCTTTGTTCCTGATGATTCCACCAAAGCAAACCAAAGGAATTCATGTCTTTAAGATAACACAAGTCATTATGCTCTTTTTTTCACCCTCTTTGCTGATGAGGATGAGCTAGCAGAATGGAGAAAGTACAGGGTATCTCTGAGTGGGTGTATACTTCTCTCCCTGTTGTTGTAGATGAACACTCAGTTGTCTGGTCCCATTACGTCAGCTAGCTTTGGCAGTGGCCCTTTAAGAGTTGCTCAAGACAGTTGAGAGTGAATAATACTCTGTAAATTATCTCATGGAAAGGGGTGCTTTTAGTGCAGCCTGATATTAGAGAAGTAAAGTGAGCAAGCAGTGGTGTTTGACCCAGAGTCCTTAACATGGTTTGGATTACTGTAGTCAGCAGGCAGATATTCAGGATTTTTTACATTCGTGATTATGTTGGAAGGAATGGCTGTTAGGGCAAGAGACTGGGAGTCAGGATTTGGCCATAGCATTTTGTCACTTTGCTTCCTTATGCCTCAGTTTACCTATCTGTAATAGAAGGACTAATTCCTGCATGTTTTGAGATTCTGAATAAACAAAATGATCCAAGTTAAAGGCTTATTATTTCTGATTGTTTTGTATTTTTTGCTACCATCTATTTACAGTCATTTATGATTCTTTTAAATATTTTCACTCAGGACTAAAACCATTTCCTTTTTTTCTTTTATTGAAGACTCGATCTTTGCTCAGTGTATTTGAAGAAGATGCAGGAACCCTTACTGAATATACAAACCAGTTGCTTCAGGCAATGCAACGAGTCTATGGTGCTCAGGTAATTTTTCATTTGTGTTTCTTTTGTTCTATGTGCAGTAGAAGATAAATTGCTATTATGATGCTATTATTTACATGAAAGTTGCCTAGTACTTCCACCTCTTGTGGTTTAAGAGGGGTTGTGGGTGTTTTCCCTCTGATTTCTGAGCCCTTCCTGCCTTGATGTTCAGAAAAGTCATGTGCATTAAAAAAACCTTATCTGCTTTATCTGTCCCCAAACAATTAATAAAAGAAAGATTGTGATATGTCCTTACCTTATGGTACCTTGGAAGTCAAGCCTTGACAAAATTGCTTGCCTAAACGTAAACAAAATACACAGGTATTCACACTGACTTTAGGCATCTAACCTGGGTGCTGTGACTCACCATTTGAAAGGAACTGTCTATGTCCATTGATTACAGAGAGAACGTACACTTTAAGTCATATTGAAGCTGAGTACCTAAAGTAGTCAGTGTGAAAAATATGGGAGCAGGAGCAGAAAAAAACCCAACACTTTCTAAAACACTTACATGACCTAGATGACTAAATCCCTTTGAAAGTAAAATTTGGAAGTAAATCATATCCAGTGCTTTGGAAAATACCATTATAAATCTGGGTGATTTTCAGTGAAGCTAGGATTCCCATGTGGATAAAACTAGATATTTCAAAATACCTTATCTGGGTCTTTAAAGACATACACAGTAGCTCAGGGAAGGTTTGCAAGTATTTATGTAGGTTAGATTCCCAAGTTCCTTAGAAACGGCAGCTTTCCTATTTAAACTGGTAAATCAGAGGAAGCAGAGAGATGAAGAGAATGGGGATATTTTGAATTTACTGGAAGGCTGAGTACCTGATTCATATGTTATTAGAAATCAGTTCAGCTATAAAACTGCTACAAGTGTTTGTCCATTTGGTGGGATTGGTCTTTTGGGTGACTGATAGTATGTCTTGAAAGAAAGAGGTGTCTGCCTGGGATCTAGCTACCTACACCTGGAAGATCCAGCTTTGAGAGAGCTTCAGAGTCTTTATGTCCTGGATCCCATGCAAATGCAGAGCAGTCGGAGCTTTACAGCGTAGCTCAGATACTTAGAAAAAAATGCAGCACATAGCCAGTGGGTGGAGAGGTAACATGAAATCTGCACTGAAAGTCAATGATCGGCATTTTGGTAGAGTCACCGAGCTTTAAGAGTAGCAAGAGTGTGGGCACATCAGATGGCAGAAATCTGAGAACAAAGAGCAGGTAGGATTGAAATATGTGAAAGAAGGAAATCAGAGGATAAATATGGCTTGATTGTTAAGTCTCCAGCTTGTGGACTACATGCCCCTTTGCCTGGCCGATGCCTTTGTAGGATGGCATTTTAGGACAGTTACTCTGGGTTATGATTCATGTAAAAATGCTTTGTCTGCTTTTGTTTGCCTCTTCCTTTTCATATTGGTTTTCAGCCTTCTCCATTTCTGTTGCCCCACAGTTATGACATTTCCTCTTTCTTCTCACTGTCTCAGCACATTTACCCATCTGTACTTTGCAGTACTACTGAGTCGTCTTCATTTTCCCAGCACTTTTTGGCCACTTTCTTCATGCACACTTCCTGCTTTAGTTTGATCTAAATATTTAGTCTCTTGTGAATATTAGATGTGTTCCCTGAAATACCTCATCAGATGTTTGATGCCATTGTGAGTTGGGAGGTGCATAGCAGTTGTTTAAAGTCAAGCTTTTTAAGGACGTGGAGGAGGGTACCCTACACTACCATTGACTTAGGAAAATTCAGGTTTAGTGGCCAGTGTGAGCGACTTTACCAAGGACATTGGCTCAACATTTGGTGTTCTTAGTGTTGCTGCTTCTGCCATTTAATTCCTTGGGAATCACTGTGTGTTGTGACTTCAGTTTGGGTTTGTGTTCTCAGGATCCGGTAGTGGCAAAAAAAATGACATTGCAGTAACAAGAAAGCATAAGGAGATCATATTAATTATGTAAGTGGAAAAGAAAACAGAAAGTTTTTGTGGTTTTTATTCCATATACGCTTTAAAAAGTCTCTGTATTTTTGCATGAGACCTAAAAGAACATACTAAAATGGGGGCAAAATTCTGTTTTTTAAATAAAAGATAATGGAAATAATTAATTCAGCCCGATAAGCTAGTTAATTCCCAAGAGAATGTTAGTGTTTTATAGGCTAACATTGATTTCTGACTAGTTTTACTGAGCTTTGCAAATACCAATATATCCTTTTAAGGAGCTGCTCCTGAATATTTTAACGGGAAGCGTGCTTTCTGACTGAACTCACCCTGAGTTTTTGAGAGGCGTACCCCTTATTGCAAAACTTTATGATTGAAGTTGCCATAGAAAGAGACATGCAATGCTGGCTTGCCCACTAAGCATGAATGAACAGTTAAGAAAAATCTGTGTGTAATATTTCTTTGCTGCCTAATCACAACTTGAGAGAAGATCAACTTTTGCTGATGCATTGTTAAGAGACACGTTGTCTGGGCCTCACTAGTGACATAGTAGAAAGTGCTGCCAACGCTTTTCATTTTGACAGGGAACGAGGTTTAGTAGAGTGTAAATTGAGAGTAGTGAGAAGCCAGGTTCTGAATTTGCCTTTTTACTTTCCCAACTTAAATTTTGTCCTTGCAAAGTCATTATCATCCCCTGCTCTCCTTTCCTTATCTCTAAAATGGGAATTACAGTTACTGACCTACTTTGAAGCAATGCCACAAGTTCTGTTTGTACAGCCATAAAAATGGCTGCAATCATAGTCACGGCAGTCGGACAAAACAGCGGTGGGTTGTATCAGTCCACAGTATTAAAAAATCAGGGTTTATGCCCACTCAAAGCAGTTAGGACAATTTTAAAAATGTAAATCGTGTTCTCTTCCTAATTATGCTCTGAATTTTAAAATTTTCCAGGTATGTCTCAACCATATTTTCAACATTTTCTGGAGAAGTTTACTAGAAGTTTGGTGTTTCTTGTGATGAAAACTCAGATTTTCATGTAATTCAAACCACTGTAGCTTGTGATCAAGTAACAATAGTTGATGGTTCTGAATGAATGCACTGCAAAGTCTCAGGGGAGTAGCAATTAGTACCAACTGCAAGCTGTTCGCTATCCATGGGGATACATGCATATATTTGTCCTAAAACACTGCTTTGTGTGCAGAGCAGCAGTGAGTTTGCAAATTGACAGCTCATGTTGCTCTGAACACTTGGATCGGTGCATTTGAAAAGAATGTGAGAGAGAAGTATTTGCCTGGGTTTTTAAAAACACTTAGAAAAACAGAAATATTTTCAAACACTAATTTTTTCTTTTGTCCTTAAGCTACAGATTTCTGCTAGGTGCTGGGTACCTAACTTTTCAGACTTATATGTATTCAGGCAGGACTTAATTTTGCATGCCTTTAACTTTTCTAATGACAGTAGGTCAACTGGAGGGATAAAGCCCATCCCAATGAATGCACCCAGTAAATGATGTAGATGGACTTTTGAAATTATTTGAAACTGCTTTTGTCCCAAGAATGGAAGGAGGGATCTGCAGCATCCTGTTGTGGGGCGGAGGTGTTGGAGGGTGTGGATATGTTGCATGGACATGTGGAGCCATTTGGTGTGGAAGGGCCTATAAGATGATGCTGTAGCTGGGTGATGCACTGGTAGCAGATTGCCTTTGGGTACGAGACCTTCATTGTGTGACAAGCCCCTGAGTGCGATGGAGGATCAGGACAGTGCTCTCACCTCTTTGCGCACCCACAGCAGATGTGGTGGGGTGGTGACTATTTTGCACATGGGAGTTCCTTAGTGAAAAGGAGACGGCGATGCTACAAGGCAGATGCAGTATATGATGATGCAGTGATTAAGGAGAAGTCACAGGAACCAAATGTATGAGTTGTGCTCGAGAAGTGAGGTTTGGTTGATCTGGCAAGCCCATATGTGTAAATATAGTGAAGCTTTTTTATATTTCTTCATCAAATAAACCACATCCGTGTGAGTACATACTGTACTTCCTGCTGTAGTTCTCCCGTCTGTGCTGTGGTACCCTGAAGTAACTGTCACGTTAGTGGTCTTATAGAGCAAATCTTCCTTACAGAGTTTGTTCTTGTAGTTCTTCCTCCTTTGTAAGCAAGCTCTGATGATGCATCTGGCATTACTGCTGTCTGATTTCTGTGAATGTTGTGTTCATCGTTCTGGGCATTTTATTACCTGAGCAATATGTAATGCAGCAAGCAGGTACTGTTAGAGAACTTCATTTACTGAAGTTGCATGCTGAGGCTCTTGCAATGGTGTATAATCAAAGTGTGCCCAGTTTACATTCCTGACTTCCCACTGCCATGGTAAATTATTTTTAGAGCTTTACTATCACCTCCAGTTCTTTATCATACTATAGAAGTGGCTCAGCTGCAGTCTTCACTTGAAACAGAATGCCATTTAGAAACTCAGGAGGCTTGTGTCTCTAGTGACTATTAGGAGGGATAAACAGTTAAGCAGGTTAGAGGAAAGTAAGATGCAGTATTTTGCCATTGGAAAGAGGTTTCATCTCATTATTCCTGACAAATCTGTCTAGATACTAAGAGCAGTGATGGCAGAAGAGGAATAAAAAGAAACCCATGTTGCCTTTATCAATATATCCGGAGAGAGAACAGCATGGGAATTGTGAAGTGTAATTCCTTTCAGCATCTGTGACTCTGAGCAGTTGTCTTGTGATTCCAGAGTCACAAGGGCAAAGCAGCAACAGCCTCTGGGTCTCACTGCCTTTTTGTGTCCAGACTCTTAAGGAAACTCTTGACAATTATGAAATAGTCTTGGGTTATATGTACCACATTACATGGATATGGGGACAGTTTGTATCTGTCCAGGGCTGTTTGAGGTAGTGCTTTATACCAGTGTTACTTCCCTCCCAAATTCATGACACCTCATGTCTGCATATTTTGACAGTGCTGCTTGTTTCATCTTCATATGTATTGACTTCACTAAGCTATAACTCAGTAGATAGGTGTCAAGCTGTCTAGGGCATGCATAGATTTTCATATTTATAATGTTGCATAGCTAACCCCAGGTGTTCAGAATTCTTAAATTAGTTCTTGCTAAACTAACAAGTAAGCACTGATCCAGTTTTTTTCTTTTAATTGCTTTCTTTGCATGTCTGAAGGAATCACTGTGTTGCCTTTTCAAACCATAAGACATTTTTTCCTAAAACCTTTTGAAACTAAAATGAAATATTTGAAAATATTTGAAAAATTTGAAAATTAAGTGAGTGTTTTGTAAACTTTCAGTTCCACATAGAGAAGTTTCAATAGAGTATTAGATAGGACAAACACTTGCAATAAATTACAGTTGTCAGCACTGGCTTCTGGGAAATACTGTATATGTTATTGTTCCATATTCATTGTAAGTTTGCATCATATACCTCTCCACTTCCTGAGGTGTAGTCACCATATGTTGCTGACAGAGGTAAGCAGAGCATTATCACATGAGAACTAATGTATTTACAAAGTCATGGGAGTTGTTTTTTATACTGCCTATGAAGTTGGGAGTTGTCACCATGCCTGCAAGCAAGTTAACATTGCGGTAAGCAGGATCTGGAGATTTCGGTACTACACGGAGGTATAAAGGTATGGATGCCCTGCTGGTAGTAATTGTTTAGCAAGAAACTAAAGAGATTCTTTCCCTGCGGAACGAGCCATCCCACTGTGGATGCTTTTGCTGTTTTACAGCAAAGTTTTGACTAGCGTCTTCTGTTTCTTGAAACTATTAGATGTTCCTTTGCTGAACTGTTCACATTTGTGAAGACTGGATGTCATGCTGGGAATCAGCAGCAGGGCAAGCCATGTGTCAGCCTGATCGTGTAAAGCCTGTTGAAGCTTAGCTTCTCTCACCCTTGGGTTCATGTTTCCAGGCTATTTAATATGCAAACCTAAACCTTTAGGACTGTAACATTTACTAGATCATTGGAGAATTCTCTTTTGTAGGAAGATGGCATGCACATGTAAACAGAGCTGCATAAAACTGTTGTGTCAAGACCCAGTTCTTTCTGTGCTGTGCCTGGTTTTGAAGGTAAATGTGTTCCCTAGTTCTGAAAAGACGAGAATGCTGCAGCTGCCTCATGGACCTCCTCTTTCAATCTCCTGCCTGTTTTTTTTTATTATTTATGAGGCATTAAGCTGTGCTAGAAGTAAGCCAAATTTTATTATGTGTCATTCTGCATACACAGGGTGCATGAATAAATACCTTTACCAGTATTTTGCTTGTTTACATGAAGAAGCCTTTGGCAGTTCTGTGTGCTGGTTACTTGCAAAGTTTTAAAAATGACAGCTTTATCTGGAGTAGGAAAGTAGCTTTGCAGAAAGCTTCATTATATTGGAATTGGACATGCTGGAATAGCTCTCTGTCTTTAGAAGTTAATTTATAGCTCAACTTAATCCTTTACGTGCCCTCAAATCTGGAATCTGTTAGACGACTGTCTGTAGAAATATCTTCTGACTTTAATATATTAGCCCTCAGAGTTTATTTTGGAAAAATACAAAAAGAGACACTAAAAAGGGATGGACTGTGTCACTGGTAAATGGTTAATGGCATGGATATCTTATTACAAACAGGTTACAGAAAAATCATACTCTCCTCTGATTATATGAACAGCTTGGTGAATAAAGGTGATAATGAAGAAGGTGGAATCAGCCCAGAAAAATCACATGCCTTTGGTCTGGCACTAGATTAGAAAATAACAGTTGGACATTTTCTTGCTGATTTATTTGAAGGCAGGGTGAGGTACTGAAATATCTTGAGAATTAAACAATGTTTTTTAATCTGTTGTTTTTTCATTTCTGGTAGATTAATTCTAGATTCAAGACACCACTTCCTTTATCTTATCTGTGTGAACTGGTGTTAGTGAACTTTATAAAAATATTTTCCTAGGGCTAGCATGCCCTAGAATGCTAGCCAAGGTTAAAAAAGAAAAGAAAGCACATCTTTGTATGTGCTTCATACCTATTTGTGTACACTCCTTTCTTCTTTCCTTCAAGTGTATTTCGTTACATTAATGCTGCAATGATGTTTTCCCTGCTAAGTAAAATAATTTAATGAAAATGAAGGTATTTGTAAGACCCCAGTACTGGTTAATTTTGCCTTAATTTAGAATACTTGGATTTCTCTTCAGGATCTTATTGGGTTTGTGCCTGATACGTCATCTCATCAGTAGCTCTCCCACTCCAGAAATGCTTGATGAATTATGAAATGTCAAAGTAATGCGGAAGAGATGTGAGCAGGCGGTCAGGATTGTATAGTAGCTTTTCTTTTGCTGTGGTACACTGAATTTCAGTCACTTCAGGATAAAAGAATTGAATGTTGCTGTATTCCATGGGAAAATGTCTTAGAAATAGATTAAAACATGTTAAAATAATTTCCCTGGATTTAGTGGATCTGTGAACTGAAGCAGTGCAAATAGCTTCTAAGTCTTGAGACTGATTAGTACTGGGGGAGCGAGGGTGGGGAAGGCTGATTAGGAAGAAATGGGAGGAGGATTAAACCAAACTTTCCCAGATTAGTGTGTTTAGCGATGCAGTATTACCACTAGGTCAGCAGAGCACTTTGCCTGCTTCCTGTTCCTTATGCAATGTGGCTGTGTTTCAGTTTGCTAGTTTTAATTTGATTTGTCTACAATTGTTTGAGGGGGAGTGTGTGTGTTTGGTTTGTTGTCCGGGTTTTTTTTTCATAGTGATGTAATGAATGATTTTGTACCTCTAATGGGAACAGTTTGGCAGAGGGTGGGAGGGGGAGTGAAGGACCCAGGATTAACTCTTCCACATGGGCAGGGACTTAGTAGCAAGTTTATTTGTGGTGTTCTGACACAAAGATCCAAGCCTATAAATGAAAAATGTGACCTGCTGGTATCAGTGAAACATCAGTAATTGTGTGGAACTGTTGTCCTCAAATCAGCCCAAAATCCTGAAGTAGATTTTATGTCAAGTCCTTCCATCAATTTGTTCTGTACCTGGAGTAGCACGCCATGAATGTTTGCTTGGGGTCTATATGTGACTGTTGTCACCTGGTTATATACTTGATATGATGTTGTCAATTTACAGCCCTTTGAGACCCTCAGGGTTTATGTATTTCCCCATTATCCTGTCATATACTGGAGTCTGCTCCCGGGGAGTGCTGATTTCTGGAAGATGCTTCTTCCACACACCTCTTTGCATTGCCCGTGCTCAAACTGTCCCACACAGATGATTAATGATGCTCTTTGTTACTCTTTGGATCTTGGAGATCTTGGAAATTGAGGATCTAGTAATCTTTAAAAACCAAACTGGTAGAAGCTTGGAGGATGGCTAACACAAAGGAATAGGATGCCTTAGGGGTGAGCCCCTTATTCTGAAGCTTCTTTTAGTGTTAGTGAGTTTAAGCATTTATTTTCCAAAATCAGAACAAACCACAGGGTTGCAGACTTTGCAGGAATAAGTGAACTGAAACAAAAAGAGAAAAAGAGAGGCATGTTTCTAACACTCAGTTTATTTCAAAAGATTTCTCTCACCCTGACCCAACTGTACAACTGACAGATGGCATCACAGTTGCTGTGTGAGGACTTAGTCTTGTTGCAGCTCTTACTCAGCTCTATCTTTGAGGTTGTGTTGATTAAAAAGATCTTAGGTCCGAGAACCTCTGCTTCTTTTTTGTAATCTTAAATTCATCTTTGGACTCCACCCACATGCACACAAACAAATGAACAAACCCTTTTAATGTCATCAGTCCAGGTAGAAGGAGTCTCATCCTTCCTGTCATCAAGTCATTGCTTGCTAGCTCCCACTTTGAAGGTGGAAAAGTGTCTCAGGTGTCCTTACAGCCTGGTGGGCAGATAGTTAAGGCTCATTCCTATCCTTGCCTGAGCCCTTAACAAGGTTTGTTAATTTATTATAAACAGAACATCCTTTCCATCCACTGGCTTGGGAAATACTTAAATGCCAAGTGTTTGTGTAAAGCTTTTCATGTTAAAAGCTTCACAGTCTGCATAACCAACCGGCAAATCTTACATGAATCCTTGATAATTATTGTGTGAAAGTGTAATGCTCATTAGTAATTGGTCTGAGACAAGAAATAAGAATAATCCATCACTGTGAGGTGGGATAGTCATGGGGTGCACATGATCTGAGTTTGGACCCAGATTAACTCAGTTCTGAGCCCTTGTTTGTACCTTGGAAGGCCTCTGCTCTCCCATCTCCAGCCCCCTGTGAGTATTATCACCATAGTGTTTTGAGTTGTTCAGAATTAGCTCACCCATCTTTTTCTGATATGTGTTCGCATACAGCTGCTGTTACCAAGGCTGTGGCTACCTCTCGTTGTACTTTCCGAGCACTTGGGCATACTTAAGACTCTGACTAAGTGTTTGAGCCTTGCTGTCCACATTAACCCTCCTTCCTGGCATGCCCAGGTGGTGCAGAAGCACCAGGCCATAATGCAGTATGTCAGAGGTGGCATCAGGCCAAAGTAAAGAGTGTTTCAGGATCTCTGGCCCAGATAGTTAACTGTGCCATGCTCTGCGTGCTCAGAATGATGAGGGAGAACAAGAGAGTACGTAAACTCTGTCCCACTTTTAATGGTTTTCTGTACCAGCCCCAGCATAAAGGCTGCTATTAAACCAGTTCAGAGATTGCTCTGAGTTTTGCAAACTCTCTATGGCCTTATGTACTTGGAGAGAGGAATAGATTGTGTTAAGGTTTAAAATGAACTTAAATGAAAAGTCATTAGTTTTCTGCATTACTGAGGAAGAGAAGGGTCTGGCAAGGGTAAAGACAGATTCCTGTTACCCCCTTCCCCTTTTTCTTTTATTCCAGTTTAAAGTAATTGTTAACAAATCAGGAACAGAGGAGTTGATGTACTGTTGTTAGGAGTACATGGAGTAAAGATTGACTTATCCAAATGCCTGTCTGTTTTTTTCCAGCTGTCAAGCACAATTACACAACCTCCCTACGAGTCTTGCTTTGCGTAAGCACATCTTAAGGATGTGTCTACTTTCATTGGACAGTTTAGCGATGAGAATACAGAATTATATGCTGTTTTGTAGTCCTGTATCAATTTAAAACACTGTAATTACATCAGTACATTCCCCGAGTCTGAATGCATTATATAAAGGCACATCTACTGGTTCTCTTTATTGCTGTAGATTTTGGGGAAAGTTGATTAACCAATATGAAACATTCTTATGCTGGTATGACAGCTTACATGGTTGAGGTTGTTCTAGTTTTGTTATTTTGAGGTGGGGAGGGGAGCCCAAACCCCAAACTAAATCCCAAATCTACCTCTATTCAAAGTAGTTAGACTGTGTGTTGATCAAGCCTGAAGTGTACCGTTATATTACTGCTTCTCTATGCAGGTATTTTGGGGCTGATTGTTTACAGGTAACTGAATGTTTGTGTAAGTAGTTGCAGGTCAAGAAGCTGGTAACAAAGCAGTAGTAACAGCAGAGCTAAAGACCTTTCATTATTTCTATTAACATGTTGCTTTTGTTTGTAGAATGAAATGTGTCTTGCCACACAACAGCTTTCAAAGCAGCTCCTTGCCTATGAAAAGCAGGTATGTTCAACATATGCCTTTGATTTCTTTTCAGCTTCATCACTTGAGAAGAAGTCTGTGTAAATAGTGTCATTTCCAGAAGTGCTTAGGGCATTGGGTTTACTTGGTTTCGTGTGGAGGCTGTTGTAAAATTCCCCTGCATGTTCAAGGGAGTTAGGTCACTTCTGAGAATCTAAAAAAAAAAAAAAGAAAGGTGCAATATGTGACTTAATAAATTTATGAAGATGCAAGCCAGGTTGTTCCTATTGTATGACTATGACTTTAAAATGAGTATGATAAGCATGAATTTTATGTTGTCCAAAATCTATTTGCTTAAAACAAGAAAAGCAGGGTAAAAGAGTTAATGAGTTACTGTTTTTCCATTTAGTTTTATTTTTTATTGCATTCTGTAGGAGTATTAATTACCTTCATAGTAAAACACATATTGTATTTTATACTCACCTTTATTGATTTACAGACCAAATGTGTGTTTCTGTTTTCAGCATTTTGCCTTAGGTAAAGGAGATGAAGAAGTGATATCCACCCTTCATTACTTTTCAAAAGTTGTGGATGAGGTAATTTGAATTGCCAATTGAATTTTACAATATAGAATATTGGTGGGGTTTATTTTGTCTTTGTCCTTTTGATTCTGAGCCTTTCGATTTAAGGCTAGATTGTGCCTGGGTTTTATTGAATAATTTAATTAGGTGGAAAAGAAGTATAATATCACTCTTTCATAATGGTTAGAACTGTTTCTGTGGCTTCATCCCACATGTTATCCTCAGAGCAAAGATTAACTTCCTAAATAGGGGAATTAGAAAAGAGACTGACACAGGACGTTTCATCTAGGCTGGGGATTTTTTAATTTATTTCCATTTAAAAATGATATTGACATTTTTAAGCTTTAAATGCTGCAATATGAGCCAAAACCTGCCAGGGATGGATGCAGGGCAGCTGTGAATTAGTAAAGTTGTGGTTTATTTGCTGTGAGATCATGCCAAATCCAGAGGTGTCTGGAGGAGGCTGCAGAAATGCCTGCTGAAGGCAGCATAGGTACTACAGCTGTGTGTGCTGAACACTTCTGCTCTGTAGGTTGCTGCTGAGTACTGAGGCTTTCTAAATGCTTTTGTTAGACCTGCCCATATACCATTTCAATATAATCTTCGTATCTAGGTCCTTACTGCTTAAGTATCATTTGTCACATTACTCTTTCTGTTGTGAGCAGACTTGTGCCATCAGAAAAGTGGTGTTCTTGTTAGTCTGCTTTCAACTGTTGTTAAGGCAAAAGGTTCTGTTGAGGTCTACTTTTTGGGAGAGGACAAGAGACAGGAGAGTTGGGGAGCAAAAAATAAGTTAAAATTTTTAGAGCCCATGGATAACTCTACCAATACAGTGAGAGGAACCCCAGAGGTTAACTTTTCCCTTGGGCTTCTCCTGCTGCACATCTGCTCTTTGGGGATACTGGAAAGAAGGCTTTATTGTCACAAGTCTTGCACTTCTCTATGTGAACTACAAATAAATCGAAACAAGAATTTTCTCCTTCCCAGGTACAAGAGAACCATACCATTTGGGAGCAGAAGGCCGAGAGCCTCTCTGCTCAGTTCTGTTGGTCACATTTTCCCTCACAAGAACCTGCTCTATTCCTCAGCCTCCTTTCCTGTATGTTAGCTACCCCTGTACCTGTTTCTCAGTTATCTGTTCCACAGGTATTGAATTGCCCTGGTCTAGTTTGTATTGTCTGGTGGGAAATACTGACTTCATCCTCACCTGTGTAATCCTAGAGGCCTCCAGGATACCATGAGCAAGTGGGCAGAATATCATGTCAGTGTCTGGCGCACTCCTAGTTTGTAGTATCAGGCGCTCGAGCAGTGTGATAGATGGGTTCAGGTAGGACAACTATCAAATATTCTTACCATGCCACTGCTGACATGAGAGCCTTGCCTTCATCCTAAAAAGCATCACACGAGTGCTTTAAAATATGTTTCGATGTGCTGAATTTTAAAGAAACATAAAAACAGGAATGAGAAATTGCTCTGACGGTGAAATATTTGAATGGGACTTTTCATTGTGCTTGCCCCCTGTTGTGATTGTGTCCCGGGTAATCCTCATGGATGGAAATAGATTCTAGTCATGGTGGTGGAATTGTAGCTGTGATATGGAGACTAACAAAAGCTGGTTAATAAAGGCCAATTACAGATTAAATTCTGTAGGGTTAAGCATTAGAATTAATGGTCAAGTGAACTGCCCTAATACAGTATGTGGGAACTGAAAAGTTCTTGGATCCTTGGAAAACACCAAGCAGCAATTAAGCATTTAGGGGAAAATCCCCATCTGTCTCACATATCTTGATAAATGTATTCTAAGCACTGAAGTACATTTTATCCTTTTTTCGTTAAGCTGGGCACAAATGACAGGTGTGCTTCCTCAACAGCTGTAGAGTGCTGGGGATTTTAATTTTTTTTTATTTACACTGTGTCTTAGGGCATTCCTCTGTTCTGTGTTTCAGCTCAATATTCTTCACTCTGAACTAGCAAAACAGCTTGCAGATACAATGGTTCTCCCAATAATACAATTTCGGGAAAAAGATCTCACAGGTAAATTTTATTTTAAGTTTTAGTTTTCCTCATGTCTTCCTTCTTGCTTACTTCATAATAAGCTGAGACATAATCCACGTAATCATTTGCTCTTTGATGATTCATAGAAAAGTTGTGTAATTTTTTTTTTCTGTGACAGAATTCCATTCTCAGGTGCATGCTTTTACTCGGACATAAACAGTGCAAGTTTACCACATAGCGTTTTATGTACCATATGGTGCAAGTTTGAAAATACACAGCTTTGTTCTGTGCTGGGTCACTCTGCTTTTACACCAGTGTGATTTCACTGAAGTCATTGACATTATAATTGCCTAAAGAAGGGAAATTTAGCTGTGAATCTGGCTTGCAAACAGTATTTGTCCCACTTCAGAAGTTTGGATTTGTTTGAAAAGCACAAGCAAGAACGGGTTTTTAACTTCAGAGTATAGTCTATTCCCTCCCTTTTAAGGAATTAGTTCACTTTAAATGCTTGCCATCCAAGAGTAGTTCCAAGTGACCTGATTGCACAAACTTGGGAACTCATTACTTGAACAGTAAAGCAATAATGGAAATACCTGGTGCAATTTCAAAATAAGTTCATATTCAAAGTCAAGGACATGCTAACCTAGTCATGCAACAGAAACATGAGTTTTTACTGCAGCACTTTCTTTTTTTCTTTTTTCTTTCTTTTTTCAAGCCCACTTCTCAACTGGCTAAGCTCAGTCCAATTTATGTACTTTTTAGAGACATCATTTTGATGGGAGACAAAACAATTACAGCAAAATAGTGACTGGTTTAGGTTTCGTATGTCATAGCATCTCATTTGAAATTGTGAAGACATGAAGGTGGCTATATTAATGGATATCTTGTTTATAATATAATATCAAACATAAAGCAGTATTTGGATGATAAGATCTTGGTTCTATAAACATGTTCCCACCTCTTCAATGTGGTTGCACTGATACAGTGATTCTGCTCCTGTCATTATGGATTCTGCCCCCTGGTTCATAAAAGAAGACATAAGAAGAGAATGCAAGGGAGGCCCGCAACCAAAGCCTCAGCTGCTTCATGACAAAAAATGGAAGTTTCTTCAGCTTCCCTGGATGTAAAAATTGTTTTTGTTCTATTCAGCCATCTGTCACTACCTCCATTTTTCTCTGACACAGTCTGTAGAACAGCATTTTTAGTAGAGACCTGGCCATACTGAAATTCCATTGTAGGATTAAACAAAGAAGCAAGGTAGATGAACTGTGTTCTTGTTTTTCCTTTTTGATCTTGTTATGTCTGTGTATTGAATACTGTAGAAACCCTTAGGTACAAGTTAGTCACACCTAGGAAGAATTTCTGTCTTTCTACATTAGAAACATGAGGAAGTGTTCTGGGGAGAAAAAGGTGGTGTGAAGCTGATAAATGAGTAGGTTGTTAGAAATAATCAGAGACCGTGATGACATTCTACAATTTCCTGTTATTCTTTTCACATTTGCATAGTGTCTGTTCTTGTGAACATGCAGCCTTTGTAGCTTTTTGAGAAGGGTTTTGCCAGTTGTGGCATATAGTGGTATGGACACAGAGAGTATCTTGTGCTTACCACCTGTGAACGTTGAGTCACCTGTATAGTTTCTCTTCTTTCTGCCTCTATCAGAAACTAGTGGCCAGTGTTTGTTATGTAGGCATCATAGCCAGCAGTCAGATGTGTTAGATACATATTTCTTTCCACAGAGCAACTTAGCAACAAATGTTCCACATTGAGTAAGATTCGCATATGGGAAAGACGCTTAGTTGATATGTCTCTGGGACTTACATTTCTCAGTACTGTGTAAGCATTGTCAGGAAGTTGTTCAGAACTGCCAATCTTTTATGATAGTGGTGGACCTTTTGTGATAACGAGCATACTGAAATGGTGCTTCTTTGGGTAAATTACACTGGCAGATAAGGAATCTTTTTCACAGTGATAACTTGCTCGATCAAGTAAACTCACTTGACTCTTAATTTGCTATCTGCCTAGTCATTTCTCTAGCAGTTGATCCGGTTTATAATTTTCAAGACAGGCACAACTTACACGTCTGCTGTGAGACTGGAATGACTTAGGCATTAAAAATGCCATAGGTGGTCTCAGTCAAAGTGTTTACAGCTGTTTTTACTTTGAATATTTGATTTCTCTTTTCCAGAAGTAAGCACATTGAAGGATCTTTTTGGCCTTGCTAGCAATGGTATGTTTCCCTGTTTTGTTTATTTCTAATGCCATGCACCTGTTATATCACAGAAGATATTTTTAATTTATGCACACACACATCACATTTCTAAAAAACATCATATTCCTTGTCTACAGAACATGACGTGTCCATGGCAAAGTATAGCAGGTTACCGAAAAGGAAAGAAAATGAAAAGGTAACGAACTTGAAAGGGAAAAGGAAGAGTTTTCACTAGCTGTTCTGTCTGCATCATTGTTCCCTTATGAACTTTGGAGAGTTCATCAGTTAAATTCACAGTAGCTGAAGGGTACTTGTGATTTTGTTTCCAAGCAGACACAAAGCTTTTAAACATCAGTTCAGCAAAGTTATACGTGTTTTCTCCAAGTTAGGTATGTGTGTATCAAGTATTGTGGTGAATTAGAGCCCTTCAGATCCAGGGGAGCTCTTCAGACAGAGGCAATCCAAATAGCTATAAATAGATTTGTATAGGCCTGCTGTTATACAGCTGATATGATGATGCTGTATCACTGGGTACAATTCATTGTAAACTGTCACGAAGCCTTGTGTCTGCTGTTCATAAAGCATTCAATTTTTTTGCATCTACCTTGCTGCTAAATTTCTCTGTATGGATTGTCATTCCACTTATAATACACATAACTGTTGGTGGGATTGTTTTGCATTTCTTCTTCTTTGCCCACTGGACCACTATTTCAGAATATATCCTTGTATGCCAAAAAGTGTGTGATTTGCCCTATCCTAAGACTGCATCAGTTCTACAGGATGGTCCTTTAAAGGAAATGCAGTACAGAACAGAATGTGATATAGCATATTGTGAATCATTCATCTCTGAATTCTGCACTGGCAGGCTTTTGTTGTAATCTCAGTTGCAAAAAATTTCTTGAGCCGAGATCAGATCCAGAATGTTAGTTGTGGTAGTTACATAGTTTATAGTCACAGGGGCTCCCCAAATGGTTAAGAATCTTGCCAGAAAAGGGCTTGAAGTACTTGCTTTGGGTTTTGGATTTGCTTTCTTAGTTTCTCATCCTTCATTTTAATGTGGAGAAGTTCTCTAATGAGTGTTGTTTAATGATAACTTGAAAATAATTAGTAAATATATCCATATGCACGGTAACACTTTATCAACCTCTTTGTCAATTTTTATTCAGATTAAGGCAGAAGTAGCAAAAGAAGTGGCAAATGCAAGAAGAAAGCAGCACCTTTCGTCTCTGCAATATTACTGTGCCCTGAATGCTCTGCAATATAGGAAGAGAGTGGCAATGATGGAACCTATGCTAGGATATACACGAGGTCAGGTATGGACAGTAAAGCATCTATATCACTTAGGCATATCCCTGGGAAAAGTAAAACATTGTAGCTCTGTATTTTTTTTTTTGAGAACTGACAAATGATATGGGGGGGGAAACTTTTATTCAGCTTGACAAATGATATGGGGGGGGGAAACTTTTATTCAGCTTGCTTAGATTCTAACAACTGATTCTGTTTGTGTCAGATAGTTGAGTGTTTAGATATTAAGGAAAGACACCAATGAAAAAAAATCTGATACACTTATAGGCAAAATCAGCCTGGGGTTAATTTTTTCACAGCTAAGCTATCAGTGCAGCAGCATTTACTTCCGCTGTTTACTCTATCTGCACAAACTCTCCTATGTAGCAGTTCCCTTCCTGGCACATAATGTTCAGCATACTGATGAGGAGTGTGCGCGACAGGGAACAGAGCATGCACTGGAGAACTGGAGGGACAGAACAGTAGAGTGGATTGAGCATAAGGCTGATAAATCCTCTTTCTAATCTTTATTCTGCCAGCAATTTGATAGAGCATTTCTCAAGTCTGTAAAATGTGGTAGTAATTCTGATAATCTGACTCTCTGGGATGTCAGGAGGATCAACAAACTAGTATTTTCACAGCACTTGATTCTCATTGCCACCCATTTTAAGGGTCTGTTGTGCTTCAACTTTGATGAAAGAAAGTGTTGGGAAAGTGTGAACTGGGCTGTGAAAACAGAAAAAAATGATGCAGTGCTCTGTTTGAGGTTTTAGTGTGGATCATCATCTCCATTGTCTCGTGTCTTTGCAGATCATGCGCCCCATATAAAATAGGTGATAAATGAGAATTCAGTCACTTTCCCCATCACAGAAGTTCACACCGCTTCTCTGCTGTAATTATACCGAGCAAAAGACCTGCATTGGTTACCTTTATTGGAAGCCAAACAGAACTTTCTTTCCCTGTCAAAACTACTATATTTGAGTGCTTTTTACAGGAAGGTCTCAGGTTGTCATGGGAATGACCAAGTTGCCAGAAACCAGTTGATATTGATGCTTAAATAATGTGAACCACCCTTCAGCCCAAGTATATATTTTCTTTATTAATTACCCAAAACGCGTGTCTCATATTTCACATTTCCAATGACTGAGCAGGCCATAAAGAATTTTTGGAATAAGCAGTGGCTAATACAGGGTTTATTTGGCTGAAAACTGACATTGACATCTAAGCTAGGCATGTCAGTCTTTCATTATCATCAGTGGAATTTAGAGCTCTTCCCTCCTGAAGAAGGCTTCTGAAATAGAATAGGTGAATCATTCTTTAGCAGAGTGTGCCTTCTGTCCTTTGTCTGTAAAGGGAGTCTGTGGTCAATAACATGGCCGCAGAAATCCGAGTTACTGGTAAGAGGAATCCCACGTCCCCAAGTTAGGGAAAAAGAGTGGAATCACAAGTAAAATTGGATTAAAAAGCTAATAAAGTGCTTAAACGTGAAGAATTTGCTTTTACATTATTTCTGGAGTAGTTCACTGATTATATTTTTTTTAAAAAAGCTAATTGATTGCACACAAGCGCTAGCCATGTCCATGTTTCACGTGTTTCCATGTCCATGTTTCGCTAGTAGGTCCTAATGATGACTGTGTGCCCCACAGTGGGTAATCCAAGGTCAAGTCTACGCTGCTTTGCTGCTGCTGCATGCCTGCTGAGCCATACCAGACAAGTGAATTCATCTTCTGTCACAAAATGAGCGCTTTGGCATTAGTATCTTTTTTTAGCTCCTTCAGTAGAACAAAATCCATGGCAAATCTGTAGTTAATATATTAATTGATTGCCCTGGAGGCTTCTGCTAGTGCAGCTACACTTCATCACTTTCCTGACTTTGCTATAGCAATTTAAAAATTTCTGGGTTGGAGTTGGCAGTCCAGGTTGGACTACTAAATCTAATGGATGATTTGTGTCCCGTTCCTTTTGGTATGGTGGCATTGCATGCAGTGGCTCATAACACCACTAGACCCAATTCTGTGCAGTGCTAGTATAGGAGAAGGCTACCTGTTCCCCTATTTCGGTTATTTATCAAGTTCATTGGAAACATACCTGTCAGCAGGCAGTAGCTTTTGTGTGTGTAAAAGGGTGGAAAGTTGCAAAAGTGAGAAAGAAATAAAGGCAGTGCAGCTGTTTTGACCATGTGTTTGATTGCCAGTCGAAAGTATCAGTCATAATGGGATTGCTCTTAACACAGTCCCCGCAGTCTGTTATTTGTCTGCCAAAGCCAAGATAACTTCCAGTGTCTGTTGGGTTTTTTTATTATTTTTTCAGATCAACTTTTTTAAGAAAGGAGCAGAGATGTTTTCCAAAAGAATGGACAGCTTTTTATCATCTGTTTCAGACATGGTTCAAAGGTAACACAATACTTTAGCACTGTAACCTTCAGCACATAACAGAGAGTGCCTCTGATTCTTTCTCATGAGAGTCCTTCCCCATGCTTGCATTGCATTGTTGGGCGTATTTTGTTAAAGCAGCAGGTGGAAAGGAGATATGTTTATACGTATAAAGGAAAATGCTGTCAGTGCACTGCAGAGCTAAAGTGCATTCTGAGAGGTGTTTATACTTGCTGGGTCTTCTGTAATAATACTATAACAATAACCCATTAACCTCACAAATAAGGATGTAGGGCCTATAGTGTTTGATGTTATAGCTACAAAAGGCAAACAAAACTCCTCACCCTAGAGAACATACTCGTTGCAGCCAGTATAAGCTGTATTGTTCCACTGAGTTCAACCTGCTTTGCTAAGTCCTTATTTCAATAAACTGCCTCACTTTTGTACTCCTAACGTTGTGGTTATTCCTGCCTCCCCGGCCCTGGTAGTGAAGATTTACGTTTTCTTTATAATTAAGTCCCTGTAAATGTAGACTTTACATTTAAAACTTAATCATATTAGAGAGAACATTAGTCATTTATTTTACATCAGCTGGAACACTAAACTGAGTCCTTCTCTTTATTACTTAGTACTTTTCATATAGGACTGTATCCAAATCATTACTTATTCTGACTCTGCTGGCATTTTAAATAATGCATACTTGTTAGTTTGAGAACAGTGTTATAAGTAATCTCACTGTATAGTAGATTATATCACTAAATGATTCTTTACTTCCTGTACCTCTATACTTATGTATCTTTTCACACTCCTAAAATAAATCCCTCCACAGTCTACATAGCATTTGTACAGGCCTGAGGACAGACTTTAAACTCCCTTGAAATAGCACCCTTTATTTAGTAAGGCTAGAGCACCTTGCTTGTGTCTTATAGGTACAGCGACAATCCTGCCATTGGATCCTCGCCACAGAATAAGCCCTTGTTTTCCAAAGTCTGATGGATTTGAATTCTGGATAGTACACAGTGGTAAATGGAAACAAAAATAGGCTGCTCAGTTGGTTTACTGAGTCCAGGTTTTGTGTTTAAGTCTGTCACACAGCAAAGCTTAAAAGTACAACTCAAATGTCACTAGTATAGGAGTGTGACGTCTTTGGACAAACTGAAAGAGAAGCTTGCAAAATTCTGAATGACACTGTGCAGTTTAGCAATTACTGACACAGGACATGGTTTCATGATTTAAGATTACACAGACAATGAAAACTGTGCTACCCACTCCTTTCCTCCTTTAGTGCTGGAGATCACAAGGCCTCGGTGAGTCAGATCTGCTTGCTAATCAAGCTAAAGGCTTTTTATTTGTCTTGGAACAACGAGCCCATGAGGCCCATTGTGCAGCTACAGAATTTCAGCAGTGATGTAGTCGTGCATCTGTTTAAGCTGATTGTGAAACTCGAGTCTTCATATTTTAAAATATTTTCATTTATGCAATTAGTATTGCTAACAGTGTAAAAACACATCAGAGAAGACAGATCACTAAAATATTCTCAGTAACCAATTGGTCTAATTGCCACAAATGTATGTAACTTCAGAGTTGTCATCTTTTTTCTCCAATCTCCAAGTAGAAAGGAGAGACATGCCTTAGGAAGAGGAATCCAGTCTCGGGAACCATGAAGATGCCAGAGCAGTTTTGTTGGAAGCAATTTGTGGTGCAACAAAAGCAGCCGATCAAAAGATTCATTGAAGTAGCACTTATGTAAAGGCTGACAGCACTGTTCCATTTTATTTCAAAATGGAATTTAAATAATTCTTATTCTGATATTTAATGAAAATGTTGAAAGGCACTAGCTTGCAAAATATCGTCTAATTTAATTTGGATCTGATAATATTACTCAGCCTTTATAACTCAGCCTCTCATATGACTTGGCTAGGTGGTAAGATGCACGCATTTTGGACATGATGTGGGAATGTAGGAAGTCACAGCTTTCTAAAGATGTGTGAAAGCTGGAAATAAGCTTCTCCGACCCAGCCAACCAACACCATGATGCAAGTGTGACTCTTTGTCTGGCCAGTCAGGTATTGCTTAGTGCTGACTTAAAGGCAGCACCATGTCTCTAGGTTACTTCAACAGTTACAGGATATCACCAACTTCTACAAACACTGGGGAGGAGAATGGGAGAAGAATCATATGTACTTGCCTTGTATTCTTGCACAGGCTTTTTGCCACTGGCTGAGACAGCATAGTGGACTACATGGATCTCTGGTCCTGCTGTGTACAGCCTGTGTTATATATATTCATGTTCTCCAAAAGGTTTAACCACTTAGGAAGTAGGGAAAAAGCTGCTTATTGCATAGGTGCAGATATTAATGACTTTCTAAGGTATACAATGACAAGTATTCTTGTGTTCCCACCCCATGAGTTTTCCTAGTAGCCTGGATACAGTTAATAATTCCTGAAGTTTGGAAAAGTATGCTGCAGTATGGATCTCAGGGTCATCTGGTCTGTAGGGGAACGAGAAGATGCTGAATTAGGATTTGACTTCCGGGATTCTTTGCTGGTCGCTCCTTTCCTGCAATTCAGATTGCACAGTTGTTTATTCCAGGATCGCAGAGGTCCCTGTTTGGGTGCCAGTTGTTGCGGCGGGATCAAAGAGCAAACTCTGGTAGATGGTGAAGAAGAATCACTTTGTTGCTCTTTTACAACTACTTCTATAGTCTTTTACTACTGTGAATACGTCACCTACAAAACTTTTTATTGGCTATTAACTAAAAACAACACACTATTTTCTAGCTAATTCATTCCCTTGTTTACATCTGGATCTTTCCATTGTTTACATTCCAGTCAGCTCTCCTTTGGCCATGTCAGGTCCTCCATCACCTCCTCTTCCATTTTGCTTAAGGGCAAAGCCTTCTTCTTCCAGTCTCTTAAGGGAAAAGCTTCATGTTCCAGAAGTCAAATTATAATTCAGCATCTTCTCATTCTCCTACACTAGTCCACCCTCCTGAGAGCAGGGTCAGCTAGAGAAAAGTGCTCAGCACTTTGGCCAGTTGAATTTTGAGGCTCTGTCTCTCTCTCACACATGGCACACGCAGTATCTGTTTACAGCTTGTGTCCACTGTCTCTCATCCTATCACTGCACACCTCACAGAAGGGTCTAACTCCATCTGCAGTATACCCTCCCGTCAGGTAGTTGAGCTAGCAGCAAGATCCTGCCTTTAGTCTTTGTTTCATGAGGCTGAAAAACAATTCTGGCAGCTTCTTCTCATGTCACATGTTCAGCCCCCCTAGCCATCTTGATGGCTCTTCGCTTGACTTGGTCTGATTTGTTTCTGTCTTCTGTGTGCTGGGCACCAAAACTAAACACAGTAGTCCTGTTGGAGTGTCAGAAGTGCTGAACAGACAGAAATAATTACTTCATTTGACCTGCTGTCTATATTCTTGCTCAGGCAGCCCGGGATGTGAGTGTCCTTTTTTTGCCACAAGGGCATGGTGCTGGCTCTTGTTCAACTTGTCCTCTAGGATCCCCAGGTCCTTTGCTGAAAGTTGTTTTCTATCCAGATGCCTCACATCCTTTACAGTTGCATGGGGTTATTCCGTCCCAGGCAGGACTTTGCTGAACTTAATGAGGTTTCTGTCTGCCCATCTCTGCAGCATGTCAAAGTCCCTCTGAACAGCAGCCCTCCACTCTACCATATCTGTTAATCAGTCTTCCCAATTTGGTGTCATCTGCTCCTATGGGTTGTCCAGCTGTTATTAAGAACATCACTAATAGCTGGGTACCAGCTGGGCTTTGTCTCACTGGTTACGACCCTTTGAGCTCAGTAGTCCAGCCATGTTTTCTATCCATCTTGTAGTTAACTTCTCCAGTTTGTATTTTGCCAGTTTGGCCATAAGGATACTATGGGAGATCACATGAAAGGTCTTGATGAAGTCAAGTGAAACAGCATCAATGACTCCTCCTGCCCACCAAGCTAGTCCTTGTATCACAGAAGGCAGTCAGGATGGTCAGGAATGATTTGCCCATGGTAAATCTGTGCTGGCTGGTCCTAGTTGTCTTCTTGTCCTTCATGTGTTTGGAATTGGCTGGAGAATTTGCTCAGTAACTTTCCCAGGGACTCAGAGGCATGGCTGACTGGCTTGTAGTTCCCCAGATTCTTTTTCTTACCTGTCTCAAAGGCAGGTATGACACTTGACTTTTTTTCAGTCATTAGGAACCTTCCCTGACTGCAGTGAACTTTTGAAGATGATAGAGACCAGCCTTGCAGGGACATTAGCCAGCTCCCTCAGGACCTCAGTTCACAGACATGTAGCCAGACCTCAGGTTCACAGAAGGGCAGCACAAACAGATAGTCTGCAACCATTTCCTACTCCCTTGTCCACAGATGCACCAAATAGTGCTTGCAGATGACATGGAGATCTAAGCTCTTTCATGTATAGTTTATCTAATAGGGTTTTTTTTTTAATTATAGTATTAATTATGTCACATTTTCAAAATGGCAAGCCTTTAGTTGCTTTCTGATTATACCCATTGCATTGATGTGTATCGATCAGAAGAGTCTGAAAGTGAAAAACACAGATTTACTAAGGTTGATGGAAACAAAGCAGGTTTATTGGTGGGATGGGTCTGTCAAGTGGTCTGTGGGAACCTCTGAAAATTAAGTGGCTCTCAATGATTGTCTGACAGTAGAGCAGAAAAAAAAAAAATTATGAAGGCATTTCACTGGCATATGATGACAACTCTGACTTCTTTGCTTGCTTGTTCCAGCAAAATGGCTGCTCTGTTTCCTGCTTTATGCCAAATGTGTCTTACAGGAAGATAATGAATACATAGATATTCAGCACTGCAGTATATATCTGTATGATGCTTCTGCAATGAGCTATCACTTTCTGAATTCAGTTTTGTACTCAGATACCCCTTCACAGTTACTACTTTCAGCAAACTGGATTTTTACAGATAGGCTCAAAATTATTTCAGTTTTGCCAGCCTGCACCAAGAATGTTTTCTGAATCACATCGAAGTGGAAGACAGTATTATAAACAAAAAATAAAAGTTAAAATGATACTTGAGCTATTGATTTTCTTATTCTATCATTCTGAATTAATGGAAAACTTACTGTTGAAAATCTGATCAGTTAATAGGTGGTCTCATGGCAGGAATTCCTGCACATTATACAGTGCAGGAATTAAAGAAAGATCTGTGAAAGCCAAGAGATTCTATAGCAAAGCCTACTTTGAACTGTGCTTCTATACTGGTGCAACATCTGTATCTGTTCAGCAGTGTAAATTCATACAAGCATGGCTTTTAGAAGCTGACAATCAAAAAGTAAACTGCATTCTCAACACAAGCATTTCTTGTGTGCTTGTGTCAGTCTTACAAAGCAATCTCATAATCTGATCATTATGTCTCTACATATTTCTCTGGGGAAAGAAGATAACTACATTTAGTACAAATTGCAAAAAAGAATGCATAGCTACTCTATGAGACACATTGAGAGTAATATCTTCTAGCTGGGCTTTCAAAATAAAGAGCAAGGGGAAATCCTAGCTGTGCTTTTGCTGCCAGCCTGCCAAAGATAGCCATATTTTCCTTAATTCATTGTAATACCTTGTCCTGGGTCCAGCGGGGATAGGGTTAATTCTTCGCAGAAGCTGGGAGTTGGGCATAGCCGGATATTCGATACCATGCTGACGTCATGCCCGGGATATAAGGGGAAGCTAGCCGGGAGAGGGGTCTCTTTTGTGAAGCTCGTGGTGGTGAGGATTTCATTGTATCAGTGTTTCCATTGTATTCTGTATCTTGCCTTATTGTTATATTCTCCTTTCTTTTGTTTTCCTCGTGTGGTATTATTAAAAATCTGTCGTTATCTCAACTCACGAAGTTCCACTTTTTCTTATCCTTCCCCATTTTCCCGGGAGGGGAGTGGGGGGGGGGAGGCGGTGTTGCGACCACGTGGTGGTGGTGGTCCTGACACCAAGACATACCTTCAGAGCATACGCATCTTGTCTCTTTAGGCTCAGATGACATTTTCTGGGAGCAGTTCCCCATTGTATGTCTCTTCCTTCCATTCTTTCCTAACTGCACTGATTTATCTAGTCCTTAGAGAAAGCCTTGGACATGTAGTCTTAGATTGTATTTCCTATAAAGTTTATTCTAGAATTAGACTTTATCTTTGCGCTACTCTCCAATATAATCTCAACCGGTATTTTTGTTTGTTTTGGGTTACAGATGTTGCCTATATCCTGGTATAAATTGACTAATGATGGCTTTTGTTGGGATTTTTTTCCAGCATACAGGGAGAGCTGGATGCTGAAGCTGAAAAAATGAGGATATCCCAGCAGGACTTAATTGCAGTTAATGAATCTGTTTACACCCCAGATGCAGATGTAACTTCACCTGCTATCAATAGAAATCTCATCCAGAAGGCTGGCTACCTTAATCTTAGAAAGTAAGAAGACTGTTGCTATGCACTGTTTAATTGCTGACTAGCTGCTACATTTTTTTTCAGGTTGTAAAGACTCCTCAGGGAATTATGTTTGAGACTCCTGAACGTGTGGTAGCTGTACTCTTCAGCTCCTAAGTATCTCTGTCATCTTTGGAAATCTGTTTTAGAAGCTTATACCAAATTAGAGGCATTTGAGACTGTTTTTGTGAAAACAGAAGTTTACTTCTGGTTAAATTCACCTACAGGGATGATTTTTTGCATTCAAGTAGCTAAAAATTAGAAACTGATGGGGCTGGGTTCAGATTGTTGCCAGTTCTTAGGGCTAATGAAAACATAGTGTTTACAAAAATAAACAGTTATATTTTGTAGTTAATACCTGTTTTCATAAACGCCCTCCTTTACACAGATAAAAGCTTTATGGACAACGCAAGTGCATAACTTTGAATATACACCATACATAGAGTTACCTCTGCAGATTTTGCAAATAAAATCTTCTATCAACTTCCGTGGGAGCTATGTATATTGGTGGCATATAGTAACCCTGTTTATGTGATGGATTAAATACCAGTTTATTTCTGTTAGACTAGGGGCTTTTTTCTTGTGAGTGGACATTTATTAGTTTATTTTAGCATTGTAAGAGCTGGTTTACAATATAATAGGACTCCAAAGTGAGGGAGAAGATGGACTCTGAGATACTACTTGCAGAAGATACTTTTAAAAATTATTATTCTTTGTGATGAAATTGTTCATGCTGCTCTTCAGCTTGGAAATACTTTTTTTTAAATCCAGCTTAATAGCATTTATGTCAGTTACTCAATACCAATAATTCCTTTATTCCTTAACTAGAAGATAGAGCCGAGAATGTTTTTAACTTGGGATGTTTGGAATTAGTTTAGTTCTTCAGCTTTGATTAAGGATTAGTCTCTGTTAGGAATAGGTGTCTGCTTTTACTTCTTAACAGAGACTCATCATAAAAAAATTTCAGGGTCGAACGTAAAGTCCAGATTAGCATCAGGATATGTTTGCAGTTTCATATATGTTTGTAGTAATTTATAAATTGTAATGAGTCTTTATCACTGCTTCTTCTCTTTAGTAAAACAGGTTTGGTGACTACAACTTGGGAAAGACTGTATTTCTTCACTCAAGGTGGCAACTTAATGTGTCAGCCAAGGGGAGCAGTTGCTGGAGGATTGATTCAGGACCTGGACAACTGCTCTGTTATGGCTGTAGACTGTGAAGACAGAAGATACTGCTTTCAGATCACTACTCCTACAGGCAAAGTGTATGAGACAGGTTTTATTTGAGGACAGCCAGTCACACCTACTCTTTCAAATGCTGTTTCATGTAAAACATGCTTGCTATAGTAGTAGGCCTTTCGAGGTTTCCAGAGGGGTGTTTCCAAATTAAAAGTGTGTTCCTTCCCATCCTCCCCCACAGTTGTGCCTGAACAGCACATGCGGTATCCTTTAGCTGCAGTTTATTCGTGATTTTTGTTCCTTTGACGATTAATAGATACAAAGTTTGGTGATGTTATTATAAGACCTGGAGTCAAACAGTCCTGGTGTCCACTGTTGGCACTGATACACTCTGTTTATATTTTAGGGGTATAACCCTTCAAGCAGAAAGCAAGAAAGAATACGAGGAGGTAAAAATATTTTTGTACCAATGTTATTCTGATATACAAGTGAGCTTGAAGAGTTCAATTTCATTTTTCCCTTCCAGTGGATATGTGCCATCAACAACATCTCCAGACAGATCTATCTCACTGACAATCCAGAGGTGCGAGCTTTGTTTCCATCTTCCAGTTTGTTCCTTCCAACTTGCTTTCCCATTGTTCTTTACATGACAATGTAAAGTATATATGTAAAAGAGCTGTTCGGTCTTGTTTTCATAGGCAGCTGCAATCAGGTTAAATCAGACAGCCCTGCAAGCAGTGACTCCCATTACCAGCTTTGCGAAAAAACATGACGTTCTCCACCCCAGGTAACAACCTCACTTGCATGGACTAGAGACTCTGTGCTCAGTCATGCTCTTTTTACAGGGCAGCAGTCATCCGGGAGAAAGCACTGTCTAGGCCCTGCCTTTACAATCCTGTGTGTTCCAGCAAATTCCTCTACTTTTGATGTTTCCTACTGAAAGCTGTGAGAGATGCCAAGTGTTGAGGGTAATGCTTATTGCTCCACATCACAGCTTTGAAGCTCCTTGTGACTGCCATTGGGTTTTTGCTGTTTCTTCAGAAACAAATACAATGCTTTGCTTTTAAGTGCTTTGCTGTAAGGGAATGACTTGTGATGTGGATAATACAGCAGAGTCCCCAGTATATACTGAAGTAAGTATATTCTTGCATATTACCTCAAGCAGTTCCTGTCAGTTTGTCACAGGAATGTGAATTACACGGCTGTCAGAATAATTACTGTTGTTCTCTTGTGCTCATTCAGGTCAGTCCATAAAGCTCCCCTCCTTCAAAAATCATTAATAATGCTCTAGGATATGCTTATATTCAAAATATGTATTTTATGCATCGTTTCTTTGTGTCCACATGATGGGAATTCTTCAGACTTCATAATCAGAGTTGGCTTTCAAGCCCAGTGCTGGACTGAAATCCAGCTTTCAGAAGCAGTGTGATAAATAAAGTAGGGCAAGTTTGTGTCACACTGACTTCAACATGAAGAGACTTCTCTGCAAGTTTTGTCAGAAAATTGTAAATTCTTACCCATTTATTTACTGGTAGAAATTCAGACCTTTTCCAGATCTTCTGCCTCTCAGGCTAGTGCCTTTACTATGATTTATGATGCCCTTTGTTATGATTACTTACAGATTCCAAAGATTCCCTATAGCCATGGGGAATGCCAGTCAATTTCTTTCTAATTTTATTCACAGTACAGCTGTTTCGCTTTGATCACAGATTTGTAAATAGAAGAGCATTGCCATCTATTTCACTGGGCAAAGGAAACAGCTATTCCACTGACAGCTGATCTCCCAAGTCACTTTTACATCTGTATGCAACCAGAAAACTTTCTACAAATAGAAGATGCTGGTAGTAAACCCAGTGTACTATATGTAGTGGTGTGTATAGTTATGACTTCTGTAGCTTTGGGAAACTTAGCATTTCATTCTCTTTCAGAAAAGGTGCAGGAAGGAAACTGACCCAGTGTGGACCGCTTGTTCCTAATGGTCACATTGTAACAAGCCTGTGACCAAGTAAGATCTTAAAAAGATGTCAGGATTGCCACTGACACCTACAGACACATGTCCAGGTCTCTGCTCTTTGACAGGATAATGTGGCTGTAAATATGGCCACTGGACAGCAGGGATGGAAACAGCAACCTATTGCTTAAAGTCTGCCCACAATCAAGAGTTGCTCTGTGTTCAGGTTTAATATACTAACATTTACTTTGTTCACAAATAATCTTAGGTACAAAAAATAAAACAGATTTTATTAGTGTCCTCAGTAACAGGTCAGTGGGAAAATATTCTTATTTATACTTAGTTCAATGTCACTTTGGATTTTTGAATAATCTTCCAAAACAGAGGCAGGCTGTCATTGGTTGATTAAAACTTTTTTTTTTTTTCATTTTCACTTTAGCCAGAATGTAAAGAATATGGAAAATGATAAAATCACTCCCAGTGAATCAGCTGGCATGCAAGACTCCCCGCAACTCATTGCTCCTGGAACACCAATTCAATTTGATATCGTACTGCCTGCCACAGAATTCCTGGACCAGAACAGAGGTGGCAGGTATGGCCAGAGACAGTGATCAGTCACTTCAACGGAGTGATTTCAGGGGAGAAAATCAGGTATTACAGCATTTGTGCGTGGGTAATAACGAGAATCTGCAATTAAGAGTTTTTATTCTTATTTCGTAGGCGTGCAAACCCATTTGGGGAATCTGAAGACAGCAGCAAAGATGAGGAGGAAGGTCAGTGCTTCATTTTTTTCAGATAAAATTAGTCATGATTTTAGGCCTAATTAATCTGTGAGCTATCCAGTGTCTCTTAATGGGAGCACCTGACACCAGAGAGCAGCAGTAAAGGACCGATAGTACCGCTGAAGGTCGTTATCCTTCGGAAGCCAGTTCTTTAAGCATCACTATCTGTGAAAACAAACACCTTTTTCCTTGACAGTCCAAGCTGTATTCCAGACTAGGTTTCTTTCAAATGTTTAAAGGCAAAAAGATTTGGTTTGCTTGGGTTTTGTCTTTCATTCTATTTTTTTTTTTTAGTAGGTCGTCTTCTAATTCTGATCAAGTTTGAGGCTGCTTAGTAGCTGTTTATTACCCACATGTACTCTGAAATCCACAATCTAAATCTGACAGAGGCCCAGCATGTAGCTAGCAGCAGCAGAATGTGTCTTTCAGCAAAAGGAGTTTCTTACTGGTGCCCTGTTTCCCTCCCCCCCAGTGATGTGCCAGTAAAAGTAAGCAGTTCTGACCTTCCTCTACCAGCACATGCAGTGCTCACACCCTGGCTGTACTCCTCTTCCTCTGTGCCAGTTATAACTGCTGTCTGGACCAGCAGCCTCTGTCAGAAAACTACTCACAGAACCAAAGCAGAACCTGCTGGTCTGAACACTCTCTCGCTTGCATGTGCTCTGCCATTGCAAGGTAGGATGGTGCAAGCTGCTTGACAGCAGAGGAGCTGTGACAAGCAGGCACCTCTGCACTGTCAGCAGTGGTAGCACCAGCACCCTGCTCCGCTGCAGCACAGAGAAGAGAGGACAATGCTGAAATGACTGCCCTGTGTCACTGTGTGCACAAGCAGATCTGCGTAGCTCAGCTCAAGCTGATGCTTAACAATCTGTGTGTGTCTTGTGCAACGTAGACACAGCTGCTGTGGGCTTTGAGCAGTCATGCTCAGCAGGACTCATCACGCTTTACCTTGCTCACCACCAGCCATAAGGGGAGCCTGATCAAATCACGGCTTTGTTGCATAATAGCTACTTAGCTGTAGATAGGAGTCTGGTGGTGATAGTCAATGAGCAAGGAAGGATTTAATGAAAACCTCACTGGAACCAGCTGTATGGAAGGTCAGAAGGACACAGACGAAAGTGAGGAATGTGCAAGGTTTAAAGATAAGAGTTAATTTTATAGAAGCCAAGGCTTGCGCACAGTCATAAATTTATCACAGTTTATGTGCACCTGATAACAAGATAGGCAAGTGAATTTTACTATCTATTAAGGCATAAAGGACTGGTTACACTTTTAAAGCTTCCAAGTAACTATGATTTTTTTTCTTGGGGGGGGGGATGTGGGGGGTCAGGCTCCCTTACTTGCTGCCAGTCCAAGCATTATTTAAAACTGGGTCAGAGCACTGCAGGGCTCATAGCAGGAAGTCACTGCCCACACAGTCACCACCCAGAGGTTTACCATTTAAATTCCAAAGTGAAAAAAATAATCTCACTCATACCTTCAGCTACGGGAAAGTTGGAGTAGCACTGTGAAGAAGTTAACGCCTTTTCTCTTTCAGATTCACTTTTGCAGCAGATGTTTGTAGTTCGGTTTTTAGGATCTATGGCTGTTCAGTCAGATGCCACAAGTGAGGTGATTTATGAAGCTATGAGACAAGTGTTAGCTGCTCGTGCCATTCACAACATATTCCGTATGACTGAATCTCATCTCATGGTCACCAGCAGGAACTTGAGGTACTGTAAAATCTTCAACATGTCAACATTCTGTTCTCTTCATGCAACTTGTGATTAGTAAAGTATTTTTGGGTTTGTATTTCCAAGAAATACACCCTTTGAGGGAGCAAGATCCCAAGATTCACTTTACTTAGTAAAAATGTCTCTTTTCTTACTCTGTAGTATCTATAAATCATCCTCCAGACTAAGTTGTAAAGGCATCCTACCAAAATTTAGAGGATGTTGTGGGGCTATAAGGCACTGCAAAGATACAGAAAAGGATGCAAAGGAAAATCCATTGAAAGATTCTCTTTCCTTACATGTAGTAACAGTAAGGGAACCATTGCTCTGGTGTTGTTGGTATTGTTGCTGTAGAATATGTTGATACAAGACATTCACTTCAGCTGGAGTACGTTTATGTTCGTATTAGTGTATTAACCCATAGACTCAGGATGCTTACCAAATTAGGGATTCAGAAAGATGCTATGATCTATACATGTCAAGCAGCTGAGAGCCAGGGTCTAGAGTTGAACCTTGCCATTGACCAACTTGAAATCACAGATAAAAAATTTGATTCTGTGCATGTTTCCTCATCTGTAAAATTGCCATAGTGATTGCCTTACTATTGTAAAGTACTCAGACATTACTAAGAATCACTCTAAAATAATTTACTTTATTTTTTCCCCCTACACATAATTGCAGGTTAATAGATCCTCAAACCCAAGTTACACGAACGAGTGTAAGTACCTTTTGTTTTGAATCTGGTTTTTGACCACAGCATTGAATACTCAGTCACATGAACTTGAGCTCTTGACCAAGCTAACCACATGCGGGTTAAAAAAAAATACAATCTGTATTATACTTTTCCAGTTTGAACTCGCCACTGTGACACAGTTTGCTGCTCATCAGGATAACAGGCGACTGATTGGCTTTGTGGTCCATCTCAGTGAGACTCTGGGAGAAGAATCCATGAGCGCGTATATTTTTGAGAGCAACACAGAAGGGGAAAAGGTTTGTATAACATTCAGTAAAATACTTTATTTAGAAAACAGGTCTTAGGTTTCTTGGTTCACACATCTGGGAAACAGTGCTATAGAAGCAAGAGCAGCACAGCTCCTTGCCAGGCAAACATGCCTTAACACACAAGCCTTCCATGGCTCTATGTCTTAAAAGGACTGAATTTATAGATAATACAGCAGCAGGTACAAGAAGGAGGAAAGGATGTGATTGCTAATGCCAGCATTGAGAGATAGGGGAAAGCATGTGTGTCTACCACCAGCACTAACAAAAATGAACATCTGAAATGTACATCTGTAAAGCTTTCAAAGACAAGGCAGCCATACTGTGTTAACACCACGGGGTGCTTGCTGCATATGATAGTAACAGGCTATTAAAACTAAGAAATGTGCTGGAGAATTTTTGTCTTAAAAAGCAATAATTCTTTTGCATGCACTGGAAAAGATCTCTCAGTTTCTGGATATGAAGTTAGGTGAATCAAACTGAGTTGAATACAAAGATTTACCAGCCTAAGTGAGCGCTGAAGCACAACCTAAGATGATAGTTTTATTTTTATGTAGTTAGCCCAGTGAATTGGTGTTCTGCCTCTCCTTTTAGACCTGCATTTAAGACTTAAGTTTGCACTGACACTTCTGTGTTTTAGTCCCAATTAAGGAACAAAAAAACAAACCTGAACTTTTATTTTTTTTTATAGATTTGCTATGCCATTAGCTTGGGGAAAGAAATAATTGAGGCACAGAAGGTAAGTTTGTTTCATTCCCCAGGTCTGTGTTGTGAGGCACCATATTTTGCTTTTGATTGCACTGTCCAGGTACCTCTGGTGTGCGTGAGAAAACGGAAGTGCTACTCTTCTTAATGACAAAATCTTGCAGACATTATTTATCACAGCCCCTGGGTAGTTCATATAAAAATAAACAGTTTGACTTTGCAGTAGCTTGATTTGAGATAAAATTTGTCACCCTAAATCAAATTCAGAACTACACAAATTATACTTGTTCAAGTTTGAAAGGAAGCTCTGAGCAGTCTGGAAAAAACCAAACTCTGTCACATGAAGTATAAATTGGACTCATTGCTGTTTCATTAAGTGAAACAATATTCATTCCTCCCTTAGGGAGGAAAAACACACAAAGCAGTCAAAGTTTTTCTACTTAAAATTAATGGCAAAGTTACCTAGCCCACTGTAGATAAATTTATCTACAGGAAGATGTTACACTAATATACATTAATATTTGCTGTATACTTTTGCTGCTATGATTTCAAGGCCAGGTTGGATGAGGCTTTGAGCAACCTGGTCTAATGGGAGGTGTCCCTGCCCATGGCAGGGGGGTTGGAACTAGATGATCTCTAAGGTCCCTTCCAACCCAAACCATTCTATGAGTATGATTTCAGAAGAAGTTGGAGAAATGAGCTTTTAATTACAGGCAATAAGCACAAGTATAATAAATAATTTATTATTTTTCTCCTTGTTTTTCAGTAATTGCCAGATAAGAACTGCAAAATAAACGCTCAAAATTAATGATTTTTTTTTTCTCTTATGTACCCAAGGGGTGGTTTTACTGAACCAAAAGGGATTACTTGTTGCCAAAGTTTAGGCCAGAATTATTCACATTCAAACCTTCAGACTAAAGGTTGTCATAAAAATAAAAATTACAAAACCTGAACAAGAAGCACTGGGAAAAGCGTGTGCTCCTCTAAAAGATTGCTGCAGCCTGCTGAATTGTTTTTCTTCAGGACCCAGAAGCATTAGCTCAGCTAATGAAGTCTGTGCTATTAACAAATGATGGAAAGTTCATGCTTCTGAATGATCAGTCAGAAGAGGATGGAACCATGCATGAAAAAGGGGAGGAATCAGAAGCATAAAAAAACTCTTGTTTCCTGCAGCCTGTGTGGGAGCAGGAAAAGCAGGGACTCCTTGTGCAAGAATCTCTGGTTTTCGTCATCTGCGCACACACAAGGCCATCTTCTCTCTTCCGCTAGAGAGAGCGTGGCATCTTTGCAGTGGAGTATCCTCTGGATTTACAGTGGAACAACAGCAGGACTTGGCCTTTGAGGCTTTTTGCATTTGTGAATGTGTAGTGTTTTAGGTGTGTCTGGGAACCTGACAATCTTGGGGAATGTTTCAGCATCAGCCCCTTGCTACAGGTAGTTAAGACAGCACAGCTGTCAGCCACAGAGGGTTAATGTCATTTCTTCAGATTTACAGGGTGCACAGCCTACAAATTCCATCTGTAAACTGTCAGCTCCTTTAACAGATATCAGGCCTCAAATTTCCTACCATATCAATTTTCATAGTTTGCATGATTATGTGCATCTGAATGAAGGTTAAAAATGCACTATTTACTTTAATTTCAGATGAAGTTATTTTTAGTCTAGTCTGAGTGTAACAAGATTTATCTTTTGTGCTAGTCTATTTACAAACCAATTTGTTAAACACTAAATTTTTCCTATAAATATAATCTATTTTTATATTGCATCTAGAATAAGCTTCCAAAACAAATCTAAGTGCCTACTCTTACCTTCCTGGGGACTGCACTCACACATTCTGTAATTAAATACTGGACATAATGTACCTCCGTGATTTATTATTCTGAATACCACTGACATGCAAACATCAGAAGTGGTCAACAACTGTGGCATGTTAGTTGTGTGAAGTTTTTCTATGGTTAGGTTTCTTAAAAGTTAAGTTGCCAGAGATTATAGTTGTAGGACAAATAAGTACTTTTATAATAAGAATTCTTTGTATTTTTAACATTATGGTGACACACAACAGCAGAGTCTGCCAGCAATGTTTGGTTTTAAGAAACTGAGCAATAAAATGCTAGATTATAAATCTACAATGTATTGACTAGTCTTACAGTACATTCCTGATATTAGACACTATATGTATTTGGGTAATAAGTTTAGATTTTTTCCCCCTTCAGTTTAACCTGAAAACATCAGAAATTGTACTTTGCAAGAACAAACAAAAATAAACAAATAAACAGCAGTTATAGTGTTGGGGGGGGAGGGGGTTGTGTGTAATCTCTGGCATTGTTTGCATTAACCAAAATAAGGTAACTAGAACAAATGGCTGAAATTCATCAAACTTAATTTAATTCTTCTCAGTCACTTACTAGGAAACTAGAGTTTCTGTAAGCAGAAACTGTGCTACAGTTTCTGCAAGATTCCAGTTTGCATGTGTTTGACATGGAATAAATTCAGTTTATCTGATTGTTGAATGTTGAAAAGAACCATGGAAGAAAACTGTTAGTAACTGACACAAAAACTTCTTCATAAATAAATGCTGAAGGTGTCTTATTGAAAAAAATAAACACCTGCTGAACTGATGTTACTGAAGACACTAAGAATGAAGTTCTCAAAATTGCATTTATTAACACAGTTTTATGTACATAATGTTATCTACTCACAAACCAAAGAGACTGAGGTAACAAAATACCCTTTTGTACAATGAGTTAGGAAACAGTAAGTGTTACATTTGGTCCTTTGTACCTGAGAAGCTGAAAACAGCTGTTGTTGATGGACATCAGATGAAAACTCAAATTTATTTCTGATTACAGACCACATCAGGACCTCCCAAATCTACCCTTCACCACCAGCAGTGCACTTCCCCATGAAGGAAACACCAGTTGGGTGCTGTTGGGGCCATCACTTCTCACCCATCAATGCAAACACCTTTTGACCTTGGGGCTGAAAGTGAGTTGGGTGTCAGCTGCGCTCTGCTCCCCCTAACCAGGATGCTGCAAGGAGGAAGGGCAAGGCAGCCCCATGGCTTCTGGCAGAAAAAGGCACAGCACCGTATCAAGCAAGTTGCAAGACCTCTGGAACAGCAGCTGCTACCACTTCTCTATGCAACAGCCTGGTCACAAGACTGCACACACAAGGGCAGTGGTGGCAGCTGCCTTCTCAGGGAGAGAGAATGGCCTTCAGCCTTTTCTGGCCCTGACTTGAAGGGGGAAAAAAAACTAGAGATTTGTTTTATGTCCCTGCAGCAAACTCATCACCCTCACTTTCCTTTTATCACCTCTGGGAATTTTGAGTGAGCAGATTTGGTTTAGTTTGGGGGATTAGGGTTTTTTTTTTTTTTCTTTAGTTCCATTGTCTCCAGACAACCAGTTAGGGTCCATTTTGTTCCTATAATCAGAACAGGAGGGCAAAAGCAATGAAAACACTTGTAGCACCACAGCAAGAATTTTGCACCCCTTTCAGATCCTTGTGGGGGAAAAAAGGATTTAATGTGCCTCTCATTGACACAGAGGGGTGTGTGATATCCAAATCCAAGACCCACATTATATTTCAGATGAGAAAAGCTCTCTGCATGTATATGCTGCTATACAACAAAAAGAAAGAAGGAAATATAAACTACAATCCTGTATTAGCAAGAATAGCTCTATTATCACTGTACATATTTGTGGGTATGTATATATTTTTGCCACATATAGAATACATTCAGGTCTCCCAAACAGGGTTCTATAAAAACAGGCTTATGTCTTTCCTGTAGAATTTCCATCACTAGAACCACATGAATTTGTTAACCACCATATAGTAAGAAAATGCACAGTTCAATTTATGTTCAACTGCAAAGTATAACCTATCTGAGACAGTGTCTTTCCAAAAAAATAGGAGAAGGGAAAATACAAGTGCAGATTTATTAGCGCATGGGTAACGTCGACTGTACACAGCTACCTATCAACTCCATCCTCGGGGAAACAAACACTACCTATAATGATTCTGCAGTTGCTGTGGAAGAAGTAAATGTAATGCTTGACCACTCCAAGCCAAGAACTTACAAGACTTCAGATGAGAGAAATATGGAAATACGTACGGTGTAATTGCAACAGTATGGAAAATAGCAGCAGCAGCAAGAATGCTGAGCTCAGCAGTGCTACTGAGTGTTCAGTGTGGGCACACTTTGGTCAAAAAAAAAGTGTAAACAAATACGAAAAAAATAATCTGTATCAAAATAAAAAAAAAAAAAAAATATAAATCAAGTAATGCAGCAAAGTTTAGGGCAGTCTCTGCAGTTATAATGAATTAACTTTAATGAGCCCAGCTGATTTAAACAGTCTACGAAGCTTCTCTGTCATGTTTTCAGAACCAACAAAAGGACATTCATATCAGCCTGGTCTTTCCAGTTACAACAAAACATTTGTCCTAAGCTTTCTGAATGTTGAAGTGACTGGCAGGAAAGGGCAAATCAGAAGTCTGTCAGGAATTGTCTTGACCAGTGACCCAACGGTGGGTGAAACAATTTAAACTGTTAAAACGTCACCTTTTTTGTAATTATAAGAACTCAAAGAAGCTGGCAAGTATGGTCTAAAAATACAGTTAAGAGTGCCAAAAACCCCAAAAGGTAATTCTCAGTTGGACTGACCAGAGTTGCTTATTCTAGTTAGTAAGACCTAGGAGTGTTTTATGTTCTGGGAGATTAAAACACAACTGTATCTTTTAATGAAGGTGGTATCTACTTTTTAAGCTAAGTCTAGCTACTTAAGTTAGGAATCTGAGTAACTCTTGCACAATCTAAAACCTCTACTTGCAGGCATTAACAGATGTTACATTTATACAGAGTTCTCACAGTGTTCAGCAGCTTCTGAAGCCTGCAGTGCAATTATTGTTAATAATCAGGCATGTAAGACTGTATGAACAACACAGATGGTACAAGAGACCTAACAAGGCTATGAAATACAGAATTGAGGCTGAAACTTGCAGTTAGGCACAACATATTTATGAAGTGTAAGATCACTTAATAGTTACAGACACCCATCACACAGTGTCTGGTCATAAAAGGAAGAGCTGATTGTGGTTCTGTCTTGGCTCTGGATTTCCTTACTTCTGTGGATGCAAATCAGACCTTCGGTATGAAATGAAAAGTTATGTTAACTTTTCTGGTTTTCCTGTTCTCTGATATGAAGGAGGGAGGGAAGCAGCAGGGGAAAATAAATGCCTGACAGGATCTTAAGTTCCCATAGTGCAAATACTATCTGTAGTAATACTAAGGGTTTCTGGAATAAAACATTAATAAGGATTTCCATTTTGCGTAATAGCTTTAGCATACACTCACAACATACACTGTTACACCTACAGTGTAATCTGTGACTGCATTAAATACAACAGGACTGCATAAAAACACATCTGAATTATTTTTTAGACAACAGATATGCATGATACCTTGCTTCATTTTTTTTTTCTGGTTGAAGAGATGCACCAGTTCAAATCTTAGACCAATGGCCTACAAGCCTTTTTTTTTAATGGTATGTTAGAGATGCAAGAATGCATCTAAAAATTAGTAAGATTTTTATCTGCACATCTATACTTAAAAATAACTACCTCCAAGGTCAACATTTTATATAATTCTTTTCAATCTAATGAAAGTGCTGTAAATAATGTAAACTCCTGAAAAACAGGAGTTTATACAGGAAGTAAACAAACACAGATCTAGCCTCACTGGATGCTAGTATACTACTGTACATTTTCTTTTGGGTTTAACAGAGCAAGTAAATCAAATCTAGAGCTTTTACCCCTACAGAGTGTTACTGATAATAAGAACATTAATTATTTGAGTAAAGTAATCATTACCCATACCAGCCATATCATTTCACAACAGGATCTGCAGGCGTAGAGTTGGAAAGATCTCCGTTGCTTGCTTTAACAGATTCTTCTACAAAAATAAAGATATAGATCACGTTTAACATTTTATTCAAGGCAGTAAAAACAAAGTCTTAGCACATATATTATGCTGATGTTATAACACACTTGATACAGTATACCATGGTCAGCATTTGCAAACTGACCTTGCAGCACAGAGGGTCCTGACCCTATGAAGAAAGCTGTATTTGGGAAGAAAGGTTTCTTTAATCAGAACTTTGTGTAAAGATTACATATACATACTCATGCATTTTGCAGAGTCCAAGTCCAAATACTACAGCAGAAGGCAAAGACATCACCACATTCAAAGCTCTTCACCCTGGTATGCATTCCAAGCTTTTCTCACCACAAACCACATTTTTCAGAGAACTGAACATGTATCACAACAGTGATTATTTAACCTGAAATATAATTAAGTAACTTGTTCTACAGAAGGCTCTCCTAAAGAAGCCACGGTAATATGTCTAGTCTTACTCATCACAATGCTTAGTAGTTGTTTTTTGAGTTGAATAATTATTTGAGTAACTTCATTGAATAAGACTGAGTATAAATTCATGCTAGGAGATGTATTTCTTTGCTTTTCTAGTACAGAATAAAACTGATCTTTGGCTCAGTGACTGTAATCTCACAGGTCACTTGTGTCTTTGTTAAGGACTACAGTGGAAAATTATTTACTAATTCTATTTTTAATATAATGTTACTTGAGTTTCTCAGTAACTTGTGACTGAACTGCAGTTTTATATCTTAATCTGTAGGAGCATTCTCATTTCTTTAAAAATAATTCTCCCATACCCAAGAGAATCTTCCAGAATTCATGAGGGACAATACAAAAGCATGAATATAAAACACAAAATACCCATATTTCCTAGTTGAGAGACCATATCTCAAATTAAGATCTTACCCTTTGATTATAATTCAATGGTAGACCAAAACATATCATAAGCCTCTGAATGTCACCTATAGTATCTGCATCATCTGCCTGAAGTTGAAAAACAGCTGCTAAACAACATGTGAAAAACACCCGTTTATTTCACACCAGCCTAAGGCTGTGCAGAAGGCAAGTATGATGTGGAAGATACGGAATTTAATATTTTTCCAGTACACAATTCTCCCTGTCCCAGATTTTTTGGGGTTGGTTGTTTTCTCTCTGGTGTTTTGTTTTTTTCAACCCCCAGAAGCCCAGCTTGAAATTCACCCATTCCAAAGAAGGCCTCTGAGAGCTGTTCTTGACTCCTCAATCAACCTTGACCCCGTAAAACTCTTTCTGGAATACTGAATCAAGCCACTATCAAAAAAGTAGCTATGGAAAAAAGAAAGAAAAAGCACTTTCCCTTCTACACCACACTCTCTCATGAGCCAAAATGTTCTACATACAGTATTCACTCACCTTCTTTTTCTTTTTTTTCCTGGTTTTCTTCTGCTGCAGTTTTATCTGCTCTGAAAAAAATTCTTGCACTACTTAGTGAGAAATACAGGAGCTCAAATTCCTAAGGGAAAAGACAGAGAAGAGTGTCAGTATCAAAAGAATGCATTTGTAGACAGATAAAAATGGGGTTTTTCAGAAGCATCTGAGACAACCAGATTTCAGTATCTAAATCACGCTTTCGAAAAATCTTCCTCTATTCATAACTCGTTCACATGCATTTTACAAAGCAAATGTCAGACAAAAACTTTAAAAGGCAACTTAAGCAGAGCAGCATCTGTCCAATAAATCTGTCACTAATCCACTGAGGCTGAAAATGAGGTTTGTAGGAGCAGTGAAAATCTGGAGCCACTTGCCCATGGAAAATCATGCAAGCCAATAATTTAAATGACCACAAGCTTGATCAGTTTCTCAACAAGGTTCAGTGATGTGGTTATTTTAACAGCAGAGGACCAAACACAGTGCACACTCGTGGGAGTCATGAGGACATACAGAGCTTTATATATTTCAACATCAGATGTGCTTTTACAGAATGTAATCACGGGCTATTTATAAATAGCCAAATACAGATTTGTCCCACAGCCTCCTGAAATCAAGATCAGAGAGACAGAGAGCGCATTTACACCACTGATGAAACCTGAACTGCTATGCTTCAAAATTCAAATGCATCTTTCCTCTATGTGACAACTGGTGCACCATTCAAGTTAGCACCTCTGAATTAGCACCCAAGCAACTCTGAGGGTTCACAGTGTTATGTAAAATCTTTGTTGTTAGAAATATAACCAAAAAGTTATTCTCTGCTATTTAAGCACTGTGGTTTTAGTTGTGTTAGATTTCAAATTCCATGGGACAAAGACTTCTAATCAACCAGGTCAAGTTTCTGACTCACTCAAACATCACAAATGCTTAGGACATTCCCTTCAGATCATACACCTCAAATCTTTATACTCTTCTTGCATTGTTGCTCCAGACAATGCTCTATGTTTTTTGCTCTTGAAAAGCTCCATCAGAAAATAGATACCTGAATTGTGATGGTTAAAGGCAGAACTCAATACAGAACAGACACCTAGACCCATGCTATACCTGTAAACAAACTTCCAGTCGCTTGTGGGTAAGGTTCATAGTTTGTAGTAGTTTCTCATCTTGATTAGTGGATTGCACATTCTGTTGCTTAGCTACTGCTCTTATTTCCTTCACATACTTCTCTCTAACAGACTGGAACCAGTGCAGAGAATCGAACTCCCGGTACTGATCCAAAAGCTTCAGAATGTAAGCCACACCTATAGTAATTAAAAAACCATGTACCAAAGTCAACACGCAATTTGTAAAACATTTTGTCAATGTCTTTAATGGATCAGCCTAAGTTGATAATTCCCACACAAATAGAATTTAAATTGAAATTAATTTACAATTAAATCTAACAGGAAAAAAAACCATAAGAAAGAACAAGTTTCAATTTTTGAAAACCTCACAACTTATCCAAAGGCTTGCATACCTTTTCCTTTGCTGAGATCTACAAGCTTTGAATGAAACTGGGGAGCACCAACATACAACAAAACTATCTGCTCCCATACTCAGCTTTTCCATGTTTAGGAGATTCTGAACAAAACAATAGCCCCCAAATTCATGTGCTAAAGCCAAGACAACCCAAATTTAACTTATGGAATTTTTAATTATGGGAACACATAAAATATAAACAAAACTCTTCTTGCAGTTATCCATTCTGCTGGCTTACCTAAAGGCTAGTCAGCACGCTGAAACTTACCCATGGCAAACCCATCATCAGTGAAAGCTGCTCCACTTTTGTTCTTCTTATTCAATTTCTCCTTGCAACTGATTGAATGCTCTACAAAATTGAGGGTCTGGAAGAGTGAAAAGCTGTCTTGGAATCATCAAGAGAGACTCACAAATTTTAAAAGGTATTCACACATATGCTCTTAGCTATGAATATAATTCCATGCCCAAAACTATGCTAATTGTGTCTCACATCATTAGGCATTTTTGTAAGAAAACTTGTCCTTGTTTTGTTGGAAAGAAAGTTAAGCTTTGGAAAACGCCTGGATATACATAAGTAAAAAACCAAAGGCACATCTTCATCTTTGCTGTTCTTGTCAGTTCTCAACAGATCCAGGTGGTATTACTGAGCAATGGGTATGTGTCTATATGCAGTAACTACTCTTGAGACATGGAACTGTGTGTACATTAACGACTTCCCAAAAACCTATGACAACTTCCAATTTTAACTATGCTGAAATGCCTTTTTAAAACTAAAATGGATGGTACATTCCTGAAACAGAATTTATCAGAAAAAAAACAACCCTCCACAAATGGGAAGGAAAAAGAACAAAGGGATTTGTCATGAGCCTTTACCTGCCCTCACTTCTGTCACCATGACATACCTGTCCTCTCTCATAGTCTTAAGTTTATGGCTCATCAGCACTCCAAAATTAGTTTCTAAAACAGGCTGTTATACATGAATCTGTTTAGATAATTTAGGCCTTCAAACTGAACTGCTTCCAAATGCCCGGAATGCTGCAGTCAAGTGTGCAACAGCTCAATTCAGTTGGACTCTTTCTAAACAAAACTCATTAGCAAAAGCAAGTCCAATTACAACAGAGAGGGCCCCAATTTTGCTGCATTAGAACATGATATTAAAAGAGCCTAAAAATACCTAACGTGATGCAGAGAGAGCACACACAAGAGAGAGATTAAGAACATGGCTTTAAATTTCCCTTCATCCTTGCTGTTCCAATTCCTCCTTTTTCATCTCAGCTTCTCCAAATTTCATTCAAACAGGAGAAGTTTTTAAATTTAGTTTTTGAATGCTAGCACATTAATTGATATAAATAAAGAAAAACATGTCTTTGGACAACTATTAGCAAAACCATGCTCAAAGCAATCCCACTAATAATCAGGGAAGAAAGTATAATATGATAATCAACAGCCTAATACAAAATATTTAAACACAAACATGATAAATCTTATTTTAAAATAAGTACTGGTACACACAATGCAATTACTAACCAGTGGAGGAACAATTATATAGAAGTTCCGTAAATGCATATTCTTTGGACTGCGGAATTCAGGAGCAAATACATCCACAAGCATTTTGAAGTACTCCGTTCCTTCTGCAAAGTTACGTGCGAGGTCACTGAGCACAGAGTCCAACTGCCTGCAAAGGATAAGCAATGTGTTACCTGGTTTCTGCTAGAAGTTTCTTTGCTTACTCACCCTTCAGGGTAACAACCCTCTCTTCACTCTTTGGCTGCACCTGCAATCCAGTAGTTGGACCAGAGTGTCCAAGATTACACCCTACCTCTACAGCCATCATGAATCATGCTTCTTGATTTTATTTCCTCAAAAAAGGTTTATTAATACTTTCCCAAGGTCCTGAGCATTCTAAAAACAGACATCAGGCATGTGGTAAGGAAAGCTTGTTAGCCTTTAAACAACAAGGATTTTATCAAGAAACCAGGTTCTAAGAGGCTGTTAATACAAGTCATAGAATCACAGAATATCTCAAGCTGGAAGGGACCCATAAGGATCACAGAGTCCAACTCCCTGCTCCTTGCAGGACTACCTAAACCTAAACCATATGACTAAGGACACTGTCCAGATGCTCCTCAAACTCTAACAGGCTTGGTGCCATGACCACTTCCCCAGGGAGCCTGTTCCAGTGACCAACCACCCTCTCAGTGAAGAGCCTTTTCCTAATGTCCAATCTGAACTTCCTGAAATGCCACTTCGCATTCAGCATGCTTCTATTTTCTCTGCTTTTAAGAAGAGCAAATATTTATGCGTAAAATCAGTTGAACTTTTAACACACGCACACACACAAATACAGCTAACAGCTGCATTTACAACTTTAAGATTACAATTCTGTCATCCCAACCCTGGCCCAGACGTCAAAACCATGACGTTAGGGTACCTTGCTGCTTTTTGTGTTTCTTCTGAGAGTCCTTCTTCTTTCACTAGCTCTTCAAAGTTAACGATATCTTCCAGATCAGGAACAAACCTGAAAACTTACTGTTTGTTAGTACTATGTTCAACTGTCTATGTTCACTGAAATATCAGCCATAATTTATAATTTAGTTAATTTGTCTTCTGGGCTTGAACTACTTAAAGCTGTATCACACTATCTCCTCTCTCTAGCACTTGCTGCACTTGGTAACTATAAGTTTATTATTATTTGCAAGAAAACCAACTATTTCTTAGTATGTAAAAGTCACTATGTTTTAATGGCCTTATATAAACACAATCATCTATGCAGAAAGAAGTATCAAATAAATGTTTTTTCCAAGTTCCTCAAGGCTTGTACTGTTCCTTAATGCACCCTCTCAAAGTGATTAACATCAGGAATTCCTGACTTATAATTAAGGACCAATGAATTAGATGTGCATTATATTAACTCTTCTACAATGTTTTTCCATAGAATTTTTTATGGCAATGATTGTACAGTTATGAATTCCAGAACTGTTTTTGATAATTCCACTTCAGTGAAGGCATAAAAATAGCCCTTTTTAAACAAAATTTATAGTGGATGAGTAAGACCCTAGGGAATATCAGCATGAACAGGGAGCAAAGGAATGGGAAGGAGCAAACAGAAAAATGAAATATTTTTAGAATTACCTAATTGCACTACTGCAGCAGTGAAGTCCACCAGATCTTATCATTCGTACATAACCCATAGCGTTGCCTTTAAAAAAAAAAGGAAAAACAAGGAAGTAATTTATAATTATTTAAACATATACACATGCACACTCTTCATAACTCCCATAGGCTCTGTACATTCAAGTTGCTGTACAGTTTTGGCAAATAAAGCATTGGGAAAGCCAGGTTAAAAAAAGTTATGTTGAACCCTGGTATCAAAAGTCTATGTAGAGAAATAACACACAAATGCATCATCTAGCAAGGTTGTGTTCACTTTCATGATAGCATAAGGGCCAAATAGTACACACTCTTTTCACTGGACACATTAAACACTTTCAAGTTCAGGTCAGTCCTGCCCATCTACAGCATCAATGGCTGAAAATACCATTGTAGTGTCGTGCATCACTCAAAGTTAGTGCACCTGGACATATGGCCTTTTTCTGAAATACATGAACTTGAAAGTACTATTTTTTTACTGAAGTACTTTCCATCTGACTAGAGTTAAATCTAGTTTTAGTCTGAGCCAAAAGTTCAGTTACTAGACTATGAAGACCTCTTTCATATAACAACATTTATAACATTGTCTTAGATAGCATTTCATACCAATTTGACTTATGAGTTGTCTGAACTGGTCAAGATAGCTCTGGCCATCCGGGGTTATTCCAAGTTTTCTGATGCCACGGTTAAATTTATCTGCTCGTTCAAAGGGGTACTAGAAAAATATTTTAGAATAATTAGTAAGAATAATTACTTACACTTTAAAAACCCCTTTAATGTTTTCATCATGTCAATACAATTCTATTTGCAATTTTTTTTTTAATAAATCATACACCCGCCTGGCTATATTAGTTTGAAAAAGTCATTTGGCCAAGTAATTTCTGCAAGCTGAAAAGTGAAATTGAAATCTTACTGTGAACAAGAAAGTATTCCTAAAAAAAATTAAGTACTTTACACACCAGAAGCTGGCAGCCTATTTTACTAAATCCATTGTGTCTCACATTTTCAAAAAACATTTTTCCAACACGGAAAATCAGATCCTAGTCCCCAAATCTTGACATACTGGAATAAGTGCTACATATTCACATCATTTTGTATTCAATTTAAATAATCTTATTATTGAAAACTGACAACAACTGTTCAGAATGGTTTGGACCAGAAGTTTAGAAGCTCCAACAGACCATGACTCCACCAAATCATTATTTTCAGGTCACTGAGAGAATAATTTTAGCCAACCCCATATTTACAGACCAGCAAGAATGAAACAAAACCATCCTGAATACAGTCATTTGTAACATTGCATTTTGCTAGGACAAAACCCGTCACTTTGTCTGAAGATACACATTTAAATAACAGGAATGTCATGGTTTAGTGCACCTTCAGTCACAGGAAAGTAGCACTTCTTTTAGCCAAGTTACTCTCAATCCTTCAAAAACGACTGTACCTTGTGATCATTTTGATCCTTGACTTCCCTGAAGAATCTGATGTCTTTGATAAGTCTGGATTTGATATGTTCATCATACATGAACTGGCTAAAAATATAAAACTTTTTCCTCAAAAATTGGTAAGTGAAGTTTACCTAGAAGAAAAAAAAAATGTCAAATCAAGAAAGCTGGCAAAGTAACAAGCATATCTAGCAACCCACGTGCAGTAGATTCCTGAATAACTTGTATTTATGATGACATAACTTCCAAAAATGGAAACTTCTCCTCAGTTTACTCCAATTTATTATTCTCAACTTATCTTTTTAATTTCACTGGTTTAAAAGAATAAAGGAAAACCTTATCCTGGAAGGCCTACTCTCTTCCATGAAGGGCAGAGGGACCAAAGGACAAATTAGCTATTTCAGTTCAATGACCTGTCCTACACATCCATTAGTTTATGTCTGGAATATCCTGTAACTGTCCTTCTGAAGCAATACAAACATTTCAAATTGAAAAGAGCAGACAAGCTCAACTTCCCCAGTCAAGCTGTGGAATCTGCGTAACGTCCTGACACACCTTTTAACTTCCTCAAAGTTTTCTAAAATACTCTAAGCCAGAAGCACGCTTCCACCCTACACATCTCAATTACTTCTCATGTCTGCATAAAAAAACTTTACTCACAATCTGAAATCAATAAAGCAACAAAATCTACATCACCAGGAAATAATGTAGCAGCATTTTTTGAGTAACTGAAGCCCCCAGCATTAATTAGTCCAGTAAGAAGAAAATCAATCATGAGAATAGCGCAAGAGAAGTTATTTCCAATAGTGCAAGAAAGCATGAAAACCTTACTTTTCTAATAATTTCCTCTTTTCAAGTAATGACTTAAGAGTAGGTTCAATATTTCAGCAAGTTTTTTATTTTTTTTTTTGACAGAGCCAGAAGAACGGTAAAAAGAAAGCAGCAAACAGGTAGAAAGAAGTTGAGCAGTAGATTGGAAAGCACCAACCTGAAACTAACTTTGGTACTGTATCCAAACCTGAGAATGATAAATTCCCACTGCATTAAGCAAGCCACAACAAGTGCCCTTATCTGCCTTGCAAAGAGGTAAATGCCTTCAGCTGGTTTAAGTAACCACCTACACTACAGACATCATTAAAAGCATTGCAGTAAGAAGTCACAGTCTTCCAATAAATTATCAGAGAGATCTGTAGCACAAACTGAAAAGCTGACAGTTTTTTAAGCTTAATGATTACAAAAGGAACTTAAATTAACATTTCATTTCTTCAAGATTTGCTTTAACTGCAGCAAAAGTATCTGTCTACTGAGTGTCAATAAGCAGAAACTTACAGCATGCTAATTTATGCAGGCATCTTAGAAATCAAAATATTTTACTATGCTAGTTTGATAAGTATTATTTATCTTTATTGAAATTCAGAGCCCCACCAGAGCATCTATGTCTTCTTCGATGTGTTTTTAGATCTCTTAATTATCTTTTATGTAACAAGCAGAAATGGCATAACTCTCAAGAGATTTTCTGATATGGATTTGTGTTGTGTCCAAGAACTGATTTGTTTTATTAATATACACAGAATATTATTATTGCACTATTAAAAATGTGCAACCAAATAAACCAATAGGCGATGCAAGAGTTTGGAGGCTTCTGTGCCCTATTAAAAAAAAATAAAAATCCAACAACAGTGCAAAAAAATACTCACTGTTGTGTTCATGATTCCTGTCCCATGAGTTCGAATTGAATTAGCAATGTGTCGGATATTGATGGTGTTCAAGTGTTTGTTATTACTTGTTCTTTCAATGAAGATCTGGGAAGCAGAAGGGGAAAAAAATTTACCCAAAAATTATTCTGTGATAAATTATCAATCTACATAGAGCATATCCTTTTTCTGAGAGCGGCTAATAACTGGTAATTAGAGAAAGAACCAAGAAAACAGAGCACGCATACAATCAACTTCATCTGGTAGGTTCTTCTGTTTCTGTAAAGTGGTCACTCAACAATTCCAAGGCAGATGTTGCACCCAAACACTCCTATTTACTGAGACTATATCCTACATTAATTGGTCTAAACTCTTTTAGCACCTCTTCATACTTTTGGCCCCACTATACACCATGGCAATGAGTTCCACCACTGAATTATCTGCTATGAGAAAATATACTTCTTTTTCTTCAAGGAAGCCACTCCTGTCTGCAGTGGGCCCCTCATTCTCACATTGTGAAGGAACCACAGAGGGTTGTTCCCTGTACGTGTTCTTCATGTCATTCACTGCTTCCTCTCTTTAATATAACCCCTTTTCAGATACCCTTTTTTCAAGTTGAAAAAAATCACACACTTAGTATGTCCTTATATAGCAGCCAGTTACCCTTTCTACCTTCTCCTGGCTTCAGTCGAGTATTTGACATAGAGTGATCCTACTGGCACACTGTATTCAAAATATGCTTAGAGAACATTCTCCGAGACCTATCTACAGCATCCCCAAAGATGATTTTCTAGAACAGAAACACATATTAACAAGCTATAAAATAGTTATGTTCAGCTTGGGTTTTTCTTGCATGTATACTACTCTGCATTTCTCAAGCCCTTCAAATCAGAGCCAAATCCAGGAAAAAAGTATGGGATATACCTTACCTGATTATTCAGATTGTAGAGGTAGCGGGATACAAAAACATGAATATTTCTCATTATTTCCAAAACATCCAGACCCTGAAACAATATTACCTATTGAGAATTATTATGATAAAAATTCTCCAGAAGTACTGACATGCCTAACCACTAAGGTGCGCAAATACTATTCCTGAAGTTACTTGAAAGCATTTTAGAAAGTGAAGTTTTCACTTTGCAAATGAAGAGTCTCTTAACAATTTTTGTTCAGTGTCTTTAAAACAATGATTAGAGGACAGAAAATAAGCTCAGCTCACATTTTAACATGTATACTTCTGCCTATTTTTTTCCAGCTTCCTCTGAAAGTAAGAAATCCTCCAATTTATTCCACAAGCCCCAATAAAATAAAAAAAAAAAAAAAAAAGATTTGGCTGTTCTCAGATTCCAAAAAATGGGATCTTGCCTTAGAGATTTCTACAGAGACATAAGCAACTACCTACTTTTTGATACAATTTTGAACAATCTGTCTAGAAGACTGAAGTTTTGCATTTACGATACAAGTTCTACAATTGTTTTGCTTGAAGGAGTCCCTTTACTATCATTATGCATAGAGAAGATGCTGTTTAATCTATACACTCTATTTCCCGTTGTGCCAAGGATTTTATCAGGATTTTGATGGGTCTGGGGGGCAATGGAGTGTGGGGTGTCTTTTTTTTTGAAGTAAAGCTCATAGCAGAATGAATGTTATGAAATCAGTGTTGTGAATTGATTTTGAAATTATTTAATTCTTTAATAACTATGTGATGGCCAGATATTTTCAATAGAAAGCCCAAGCCAGAAACAGAAACTAATCCACAGCACTTTTGTACCAAGAAGCAGCTAGAGTTCTTAGTTCTATGCCATCTTTCAACTTAGGAAGTCACAGCTGTCACGAACATTAAAAAAAAGAGGCTGCATTTCTAAGAGCTTTCACCAATGTGCTAACCCAAATGAGGGAATGAAGCTAACTGCCCAAAATATCCAGGACACTAGAACTCTTGAAAGAAAATCTTCAGAATCATGCAAGTTGAATTTCTTGTGCACCAACCCTACAACACGAACACCTTCACATTAACTTGATAAAAATACAACTTTCCTCTATATGTAACCATGTTTATCAGTTTCTAGGAGGCTCTGAGTCACTCTCCTATTAAACTAAGCACAGAAGTCCTAAAGTCCTTGATGTCCAGCCTGTGAAACAGTTTCTCTTGATGATCACTAAGCAAAACACGCTGAGAAGCAAGCAATAAACCAGGGAAAAGACCCACCATTCAAAGGTCATTCCAGACCTGTGACAGCTGCATTCCAGATGTATTGCTTGTCAAATTACCAATACTAAATTTTCAAGAAAATGTTCTCTTTGCATAGACAATTTCATTTTATTAAATCTCATGTTAAAAAAATAACAACACCACAAGTCCAACATGAAATTAACTGATATCAGCGTTATCTCCAAAGATAGATAAAGATCCTGTCTCAGAAGTCAACCAGAAATTAAAGGCCACTTTTTCCATACAGTTCTCTAATCTTGAGTACTTTCATTTTAACAAATCAGTCCTTTGAATAGCTAGCTAGTATGACAGAGTAATGAAACAAATTATATTCTTATCCTGTGGACACTGTACCTGTTCCAGAGTCTGGCTGGGAAGATGTGCTTCAGTCATACTTAAACCATAGCGCTGAGTTGCTAGGTTTCTCATTTCACTGTACGTGGCCCAGTCATGAAGAGCTACAGTTGTTAAATTGTAGAAGGTCTTGTCCAAATAGTGAGTTACGTAAGCTGGAAACACATAAAAGGATGAACTAAAATAATACTACCCATTTAGTTAGAGAAGTGTGGAAAGAAGTGAAAAGATACACTAAGCCAAAGTGTAACAGAGATGAAACTAATGGAATAAAGAAAATGTATTACTCCTCACCTTTTATGTCAATGAATCGATTGAAGAAACGTATTGGGTTCAGAAAGAAGAAGTGAGCTAGATCCTTCATACCGACTCTGAAGGGGTTTCTGTCATCCAGCTTTAGGTGTGTATGAACTGATAAGCGCAGGTCCTTTTCTATCTCTTTACATAATTTGTCCAGCAAGTGCTATTCAGGGAAGTTAAAAAAAGGTCATGTTCATTGTCCGCTTACAATGTTCTGTTAGCAGAACCAACACTTCTATCCAGAGATACATAAAAGACTGACTAAACCAGTGAAGACAGCTTTGCTTTGGCAGAGCTACACAAGTCAAAGTGCATCAATACTTGGGAACCAGAAGGATATTTATTTCCTGTGTTCTTGTTCCTGTACACAATAGCAAGAAAAAGCTGCACAGCTCAAAAAAAGGTAAAGGTTTAGCCACCTAACGCCATTCTGCACATGATTAAAACTTCCATGTAGAAGTTTAACACAATTTAAACTTAAGTATTCTCACTTCTCATCTTAAGGGGAACTAGGCTTAGGGCAATCTATCTAGATAATAACAAGACCTAACTCAGTGAGGAAGAGTCTCGCGATAAGCAGTGTGGCCTGATTTTCTGCAGAATATGTAACGTTTGGTTTTGAACTAGTCCAACAAAAAAAGTGCTTCGAAGGTTAAAACCTAGGACTTGGGAAATCTGAATTCACATTTTCTCTCTGTCAAATATCCTTCATAATTCTAGATAATAATTCCTAAAGAGGCCGCCTACATTTATAGAGCCTTCACTACTAAAAGCGATGCATACATACTAAGAACAGTAGTACTAATTTCAGGCATTCACACAAGCAGAAGCTAATCTGACAAAAAACACTCCTCTGCCTGCATAGTCAAATCTGTAACTGAGGTTTTGTAAATTTATGTAATTTAGAGTGCAGTATTTTCATGCTCCCAGACAACACAGATACCATTAACAACAGGTCTTACATAACCAAGATCACCACCGAACACTTCCTTATTTATTAAAATACTTCACAGCAACCTCAAAGGTCTCTGTGCTATTTTTATAGTTCATATCCGGTTTGGTACAATAGATGATGGCCCATAAGATACTCCAAGCATAGTGTTACCTTTAATTTTTATTCACAACAAATTACCTCATTGAGCACTTCCATGATTTCCCTGTCATAGCATTCCAGAAGCACCTCATAAGATTCCAAGTGTCTTGCATGCATCATAGCAGGTACACAGTCCCGCAGTGCACTAAACATATACTGAAAAAAATAAACTATTATGCTTAACCAACAGATTGACAGACATGTCAACAGCATCTCAGTGTTCAAAGATAATAAACAAATTAAAATCACTAGTCTTCCCACTTTTATTCAACATAGACTTCATAAACCCTACTGAAGTTTCCTGTCCTTAATGTGTTCAGATGAAATATCTACTTGCTACTGATCCATTTACTGGAAGGTCATAATTATTATCTGTTTCATCTGAAATCATTTGTGCTATATTCATTTCAGTACTGTAATTGACCATGGTATGCACAATACTGGAACAGATGATTGATTTCTATCAGGATTAGCATGCCAAAGCATGATCCACTTCCACAGCGAATACTTGATACTTCAGAGAGGGAAAGAGAGATGTGGGGTGGAATAAGCCATAGGACAGCTATCCCACACAGCATCACTGAACATCGTGATGTGTTTTAGAAATATGTAACCACAATGTGGAACAGACTTTTAATATTCAAGTCTAGCAAAAGGTGTTAATTTCAAAAGAGAGGAACAAAAAGACAGACAGACACACAGAGTCCCAGCAACCTGAGATTTTGAGAACAATCTAATAGATATATTTTAACCAGATTTAGAACAAAGATTGCTTTTATATCCTCCGGATTAAGAAATTTCTGCCTCTGTGGCAACTCTTGCCTGGGATTTTGTTTGGTGGGTTTTTTTTTGTTTGGTTGGTTTTTTCCCTTAAGAGTTTGAGTCTAAGCTTTATCCTCTCCTCCTCTGAATCCCTCCCACTACAGTGGCTTATTAAACCAAGTTGCTAACATTACTACTTACATGCAGTCTAGCAGAATCAACTGCATTTTCATACACATCATCTAAATAGATTGGAAAGACTGCTCGATGCCAGTACAAGAAACAACAGTCACATTGTGCTCGAACTCTAGAATACAAGATTACTTATTAGACACAGAATTGGAAGAAGCCATTCTTCTAACACAGTAATATTTATTTTAGCATGTCTACTCTAAAGACAACTGCTTTTCAAGCCTAAGTTGTACATGGTTACTTTAATGTTCCAGATGCATTGTCATTCAAAAGAAAGGTCTTAATAAAGAACTTGTTATTTCTTATTCTCTACTAGGCTATTTATAAATAAAATGTACTTGCTTTAGAAAAAAGGTTTACTCGGTCTCTGAACGAATTAAACCTTATATTGCACCAAAATCCCAAACAACTATTTTCTTATTGCATACAATTCGTAGCCTAGAGGACAAACATGTATTCTAAGTTTCTCCTGTAAGTCAAAAAAGAGAAACATGCCTCTCCTGATACAACCTGCATACAACACTTACCCCAGGAATTTATTCTATGAGTCATCCACTGAAGGTGTTTGTCTCTCTCCATAAAGTATGCATAGAACCCAGATATTCACCTGGCTTTCAGATGGCCAACATTACATAACTTGAGTGTTATAGCCTGTTATAACTGTTATAACTTGAGCAGCAGTAAAACATGGTTTCACATGTGAACGAGCAGCCTGATCTCCCAAACACAGTAGTGTCAACTTCCAGGTTTGGGTTAAGAGGAAGGCTTCAGCTTAACATAAAGCCGAGTCATCCAAGAAAGTGACAGAATTTCTAAACAATCAGAGAAGTGGATTAACTAATTGGCAACAGTTAGGTAAAATATGATTTGCCCAAAGACCAGCAAACTTCAGGCTTAGCTCTGGAATTCTTCCTGTCCATCTACAATTCCCTGGTCTACAATACATGCAAAATCACCACCAGCATGCAGCTACCAGATGTTGCAATTTGCATAGTGAAGATCCAGCTCCCCCAGCGACATTACACTGCCTATATATATATATATATATATAAAATGTACCACTGCTTACCTCTCTGTAAGTTCACTGATCAAGTCTAGTTTTTTCAGAACTAACTGAAGGGGAATGAGTTCTTCATCTTTAAAAGTTTTCTGTACAAATGGAGAAAAAAAAAAATACAAGATTATAGTTCTTTTCAAGATACTACACCAAACAAGAAAAAGGTCTGGAACAATCATGGCACCTACCATTTGTGTTCCCACACTCAGTGCAAGGGAAATAATTAGTCGCCTCTGTTTTGTACTTGGCCCATTGAGGGTGTTCTCAGCCAACACCAAAGCAGAGAGGACATCCAGGCGTTGCTCACTGTACTTTTTATCAGAAATGACCCTTTTCTTAATGACAGAAAGACACAGAAATTTAGAAAAGTTACCTAAGTCCAAAAGCAAGAGCTTACCTCTTCTTTCCAAAGCTTATGGACTTGCCATAAATTGAGTATTTCTGCAAACAAATTATATTTTGTGAGCAGAGCTAACTAAATCCAGATTCACTTACCCTGTCAATTCAGTGGTATTACCTACCTATACCCTTGGAATATGGGCAGTTCAGCATGAACATGGATCAGGTCATGCAGTATACAAATACTGTGCAAGCTGCATGTGACTGCATGCCAATTTTAACTCTAAAGTACATGTAATTTAAAGTTTGTTAACTATCTTTTCATCAGTGACTCCCTGTTGTTGGTAACAAAATTGAGTTTAACACTGAACAGCCAGAACACATATAAACCTGGTAACAACGGTGACCTGCAATTTTCGACAAATTATAATTTATCAGAAAGATAAAGTCCAAAAACATTTGCATGAACAAATGAAGGGAACCAAGTCTTCTGGGTAAGAAGTTGAAGTCACAGACGTATTTATGAGTAGCAGTATAACTCAGAAGAGGTACAGTTTCATGGAAGAATTAAAGAAAACCTCTTCCATTTCTAAGAAAGTGTGTTCAACATGAAGCTCCCAACCTTACATGCCAAAGCCATGCAAAGTATATGCCTTAAGACCTTACACCACTTAAAAACAAAGTGGAGCACATAAAAGAAGAATAGGACTAACAAACGTATTTACCAGGATTTTCCTCTTACATCTTTTCCTGAATAGTCATCAAGGTATCAAGAATTGTTCACAGATGTGTTATTTTTGATATCCACTCAATACACAAGTCTCAGCATATTTCTATGCATTTAGAAATAATTTGTAATATAATTACACGTATCATTTGAAAAGGTTATGTAAGTTACCTACATATATATGAACTATTTGAAGATATACAGTTTTTCTTAGTACCTTTGGAGCTTGGAACTTCTTCAGTTCATGCTATTCCTAATACATACATACATATATATACACACACACACAGATATACGCCTGGTACATACATATATGTATATCAGCTTTTTAGAAGTACAACTTTTTTTTTGCTTATGCTAGAAAATTGGAGATGTCAGCTATATAAATTGAGATTACGGACAAATTTCAAACATATCAAACAAGCTTCCAAAATACCCAAGTTTACTGATAAAATTTTAATCCATTTACATGAGCATGGTCAAAACAAAAGGAAAATTTAATAGCTGCACTCGTATCAATAGCATACCTGCTTTGTAATTCTGCCACTGAATGTGATGAAAGAACAAAACAATCACTAATACCTCAAACAGGTATACTAAAATTTAATTTTCCCATTTGCCCTGAATTCAGAAATTCAATATTTGATAATCAATATCAATATTTGATGTGTAGCAAACTGATCTGTTTATAGAAATATATAATATGTAGATATTACACTGTCTCACCATCAGAAGCCATTTTACTCCACGGTGAAATATTGAATTTATGCCTGCATTAGACTCCTGTAAGTCATCATGTATTAACCGCTACTGTTTTGCCATGCAGACAAAGATTTAAATAAATAACAGCCTGCTTGCTTAAACTTAGGACAGATTGCTTTAAGAATGTGCATCAGAAAACAGGTAAAAGGTCAGTTTGTGAAAATCACTAGAAATAAAAACTAAAAAGAACACAAGAAATTAAGCCGTTTAGAGGAAGAAAAGACCCATTCTTGGTCAAAAATAGATAGCCACCTATGCTGTACAGTTTCTAAAGTAAAGCTCTGACCTACTGGAAAGCTTATATATCTGTTGATCATGACAGAGCAGCACCACAGATTTTGCAAAAGTAAGAAAAATACTTTATTTTACAATTAAGGTGTTTTTGAAACACTTAGCTAGGGAGATTAATTATTAGAACTTCGATTACGTACCTTGGCTACAGAAATAGAGTGAAGAGCCTGATACTGCAGATGTTGAGCAATGTGTGTCACAGAATCTGCCACAACCATACTTCTTCGGTAAAACATATGTTGTATTGCCTAAAGTCAATGCCAAAACACAATAGTACACGTAATTCATGAAACTGTAACTGGCACAGGATGATTGTCCAGGGATGTTGTGGAGTCTCCATCCTTGGAGATATTCAAAAGCCATCTGGCTCTAGGTGGCCATGCTTGAGCAGGGGGAGGTTGGAGGACCTCCATAGGTCCCTTCCAACCTCAGTCATTCTGTGATATCAACTAAGGAAGGTGGTTAGAAGTTAAATAAACCCGTTCTACCCTCCCAAATCTCCTGTTCTCTAACAAAATCCAGTCTTGAACAAGAAACCATGCGAAAACATGACCCCACTCAGTTGTCATTTTTGTTTTGTTTTGGATTTTTGGTTGGTTGGTTTGTTGTTGGGTTTTTTTTTGTTTGGTTGGGGTTTTTTTTTGGGGGGGTGGAGGTGGAGGAGGGGTGTGTGTGAATGTTAATATGTGATGTTTGGTCAATATTCCCTGTAAAGGCCTACATGAAATAAACAGTTTTCATCCAGCGACCTACCTTCAGAAGTTCTACAAGTCTGCATAGAGCTTTCACCGAGGTTTTGGTCATAGGTTTTTGCATTGACATGTAGAGATTCATTGTAGTCTTAATGATGGTGCTAAGACTGTATGCATAAAGAAAACCCTAAAAATAAAATGAGTAAAGGGGGAAGTAAAAATATTTTTTTTCACAACATAGCAATAAACTAAGTCCTCTCTGTTTTCTTTCATATATGACAGAATTAACTTTTGGCTCTTCATACTAATAGAACCTACCACTCCACCTAATAAACAAGCTTGAGATCCCAAAGTTGAATGAGACCCTTTTATTGAACAGACATTATGAAACTGCCTATGAGTCATTAGATCACCCGATCATTAACCTCTTCTAGAGACACTGAAATTAAACAGGTCAGTGAATTAATTGTACAGCCTCAAAGGTCCAATAATTTCAGAACTATTGTAAAACAACCCACTAAGCAACTTCCATCCCCCTCCCCCCCAAAAAAAACCCCAGCCTATCACAAAACAAACTAAAACTTCCAGATTCTGTGGAACAAATACACTGTCTAAATAGAACTGTCCATCCCACAACAAAAAAACCTCAATCAGTTCTATATCAATGTATGCTACGTTTTTATATACAATGTTGATTACAGCCAGCATGACAAAAATGTTATTCAACTTATTTCAAAGGAAAAGTAGCAACAATAAAGAAAGAGACTAGGAAAAGACAGCAAGTAGTCTAAGAAACTGAATTTGCTACACAGAAAAATTTACTTAAGTCCACTGCAAATAGTTCTAATATAAAAACCACATATCCCAGTACACATATGTCTTTAGATATGGAAGATTCAGGATCATGCTTCTATCACACACCTATTCTCCATCAGATTTCTGTCAGGCAGATAGATACATATCAAAACTAGCAAAAAAATAAATTCAGAAATAAGATGCATCTTACATTAAGACTACATGCTGTTAGTAGGCCAAAAGAAAACCAGCTGCCTCAGAACGTAGTAAGATTGTTGCAAAGTACCATCACTAGGCAAAGCACAATGAAACAGCACAAAACCTTTACTGGAAGCATGTACTGTGCTAAATAAAACCAAGTTAGACACTGGTTCAGTCCAGCTTATGTACCCCATGACTAACTCAAAAGCTAAAAAAACCCCAAAGTCTTCACTACAGAGGAAATGAAGCTTTCTTGATTTCCTCAGTCAAGAGAAAAATTCAAAATTTTAGCCACTGAGTATTTAGTCAGATTTGCTTTCCCCACACACCTTATGGAAATACCTTTTACAGATTTACTTATAAGAGCATCTACTGGGCATTTGAAGTTTTAGAAGAATTCCCACATTGTAAAATAACACACCAACGATCACAGAACCTCTGTGATTTGTTTTTATGTTCAACAACTTACACCAAAACATCTGTTTGACGCATCATTTGTTGTAACACCACATTAAAAGACTGCACACCTGGATGAATACATTGCAGCGGTTAGAAAGATCTTCTGCAAACCTATCCATGCGTTGCTCCTTTGATAAGATAGATTCCATTTTTGTCATCCACGAGCTCACAAAAACATAATAGGACTGCATATCTCTGGAGAAGGAAACAAACAATGTTGCTCACCCGAAATAAGAAGAGTATGAGGATTTTCTTTTCTCTTTCCAAGAGAAATATGTTAAAACTTCAGACCCCAAAGTAATAATTCCTCATTCCCAAAAGTATCAGAACCTCATACTCATTTACATTTTAATTCTGTATTGGTAAGGATTAGTCTGCCAATTATATCTGTACAAACATACCCCAAAGAGTCAAAATCATCTATCTTTCAAGAGAACAAATGGCCCTCTTAACAGTACATATACTACACTTCTTTAAATTAAAACAGTAAATAAAACTGATAGAAAATGTTTTCAAACGCTAAACAAAGAAGTTCTACACTTATGTTTTTTTCCTCCAAGTTTGAATTTTTGAGTTTATATATATAAAATATACATAAAACTTGTCACTACATCAATGTCAAACTGGACTGCTCTTAAATAACATAATTCTCCAGAAGCGAGAATTATCTTGATTCTTCCTGTGGATGTAGGACATAAACCAGGAAGAGGTGGATTGAAACAGAAACAGGGCAGCAGTGAAAATAATCTGCCAGAGGATCAATTAGACATGGAGTTGCTTTCACTCCCTCCCACCTCCTTTCTAACTCAGTTCTGTCAAGCTTGCATATAGGGCTGGAAGGCAATCTGCAAAAAACAAGTTTTTACTTCTAATTTTCCACCTTCTTGTTTTGGTTTTCAACATAAACAGAACCCTTTGCCCTGTTGCCTCGCTATGCAGTCCAGCACACTTGTTCATAAGACTGACACCTAAATAAAAAATCCAACTCATCTTTAAACATATTTTAGAAACAACGTAGAGGAGGAAGTGACCTGCAAACTACATGCAGAGCACAAAAGAAGAGAAGCCTTTCTAAATACAGGCCATTTCAAAGACCATTAAACAAGCAATTAAAAGAGTCATGGAGACAGAATGCAAAGAAACATCACCAAGCAGAGAAAAACTCCTCTGTAAGCCTACTAGTGACCTGCCTCCACAAAACAAGAAAGCAGAGACCTCTAACAGAAAATAAAGCAGCTCAGGTTAGTTTAAAAAAAAAAAAAAAAGGAAGTTGAAAGTATGGTACAGAAATAACTGAAACAATCAAAAATGTAGAACTGCCAGGAACATTGTTATTCTGGTGACATAATACACATTTTTCTGAGAGCATGACATGGAAGAAAAGCTTAGTTTTGACCAACACTTTTCAGTAACACTAACCCACGCATATTGCTGCACTGAAATGGAAAACTTGATTAACACCACTGAGCAACACTACACAACATGCCAGTACACTGAATGAAGAAACCCACGTTTATAAACTATTTGCCAAACAGCATCCAGAAGCAATATTTAGAAAGCATACTTGGTAAGTGTCTGTGCCTTCTGCTGCAGAAAGTTCTCCCTTTGCATTTTAACTGTATGAATACTCTTCTTGTCCAGAAGTTTGGCAGCAGCTGGTATCTTATGAATCAGGAAGTTGTCAGCAAACCAGATAATGTTAGCAGTTAATGTGATAGCTGGTACCTGACGGGGAAAGGAAAAAAAAAAGAAAAAAAAAAAAAAAGGTGTGTGTGGGGGAATACTATAAAGTAGCAATAAACATAAGTAACTACAAAAAATACTATGCCACCATGCATTTCTTATGCCTCTTTTGAACCATAACACAACTCAGTTTACCTCTGCGTAACTAGTTTCTACAAAGTACTATGTTCATGTTAAAAAAGGTTTCTCCCCTAGAAGTCCATTATTGACACCACACACAAAGTTACTACACACTCAGTGATTCTAAACAGTATTAGAGAATTTACTAATTTCTTAATACCACCTGATATGAAAAAGTCCCAATCACCTTTGGACTTAAGAGACCTTTCAAAATACACATTTATAGCCGAGGTCAAAACCCAAAGTCACTCCCACAGTAATCTTAACGCAAAACAATTTTTTGTTCTCAGTGTCACATTAACCTTGAGAAAAAACATTTTAACGTTAATTTCAAGTTATTTTACGCTGCTGTTAAGTGAGTGCACATGCGTTTTGACCATCTTCAAAAGACAAGGCAGGGGCGTGGGGAATTCTAAAAAGTAGAAAAAAAATGTGAATTCTGCTGACTTGTTTTGGTAAATTGTACTATCTTTCTTTTCCCAAGTCTGTGCTGCGTCATGCACCTAAGAAAATAATCTACTTCATTACTGAAGACTTTTCCCCCTCTTAACTACTGACAAAAGAATAAAGCATTCACCTTTTTACAGACATCCAACAACGATTTGTAAAATTTCTTGTCTATGGTCCGAAAAATCTGAAAATGCAGTACGAAGAGGCCACAGATGCCCACATATTTATCTCGCTGGTCAATTTCTGAAGGTTCACCTGTAGAAATACACCTTTTTTTGAAGTCTACTCACAAACAAACAATACAAACAATTTTAGAAACAGTGAAGCTGGCAGGAGAAGCATGAGCTTGCATTACCAAGTTTGGTTTCAACATTTGCAAAAGCTGTGCGAAGAGTATGACCAAATTCTTCAGCAAACGTGCTGTTCTTCGACACTGACACTCCACCATTTACAGAATCAAATTGTTGCTCTATACACGCCTAAGCAAAAAGGAAAAAAAAAGCATAATGACAATGCCATGAATTTTGGACCTTAAAAGAACACTGATTTTGCAAGAGAAGAATGCTGCAAGAGCATACTGATTTAAGACTAACCTGAAGTTAGTCTTAAACTTCACAATGTAGAGATTTTTAATAAGTTCAAATTATTTAGTATAATAACAGAAAACATTAAAAATCTTTCTTATACCTAATATTCAAAAAACCATTGTATTTAGTTTACACTTCTGTTAAGGGACATTTTTAAAGAAACCACTTGATGTGCTAGTGATAAGAAACTCAATGTGTATTTGCATTATTATGTTGCAATACATTAATAACTATCCATTAACTCAACAAGATTATCAGGCAAGTTGCTTGTAGGATATGGTTCATGAACTTACAGAATAAAATCCTACACCACTCAGGGCAGTTTAAAAAAATTACCAAAACCCACACGATAGTCAAGAAAATAAAGACAAACTTCAGATTTCTAAAGATATTAGTAAAGTCTTTAATGGAATCGTGTTGAAGAATATTTTTCATGTATTTTTGTTAGGAAGGGGCATTTGCAGGAGAGGAGCAGAAACTTCCTGAATGAATACCACACAAATCCTACTGATGTCTCAAACATATAATGAAGTCTTTGTACTAATGCAACAATAGAGAAATACAAGATGAAAAATAGATAGCTGGTAGCAATGTCCTTTGAAAGAATAAGCCAAATTGTGCTTAATTATTTATCTACAGTTTCCCTTTTGGAGGCTTTTACAGAACAAAACCTCCTTCCCTATGCTATTTAAGATGTAACAGTAAGAACTGAACAACTGAGTCCTGTTCAACTGCCTCTGCTGTGACCAGATTCAGCAACACTATTCTCTGCCCACTATGTCACAATATCTGATTTCAGTGTCTCAAATACACACTTTTCTGAAAAAGACAGCTTCTTGTATGAACACATTTAAGTTAACTGTATTGAAAAAGTAATAATCCCTTTCATCCGCCTGTATGCTTGCACATTTCAGGGGTATACACCGCTGACGTGGTACCTGATGACACCTACCTGTCTCGTATGCTAGGAATGAGACAAAATATATAAGAGGTCACATATTTTGAAGATTACTGAGGAGGCTTTAACTTGCAGCTAAAATAAAGTGGATGTATGGAAGCCTGACCACTATTAAAATTTCTGGTAAAAAACAGAGTCCCCAATAACACGCAGTCCTAATGCCAAGTTGCCTGTGTTTCTTTAACTCTGCAAAACAGTAAGCATGGACTGCTACCACTCAAAGCCTGGCACAGTTCTAGCACATCAGAAGGTCAAGGATCTTACAACAGAGCTGCCCTCCTGCCATGCACAGATGCAAAAGCCAAATTCACACATCACTGTATCCAGAACAAAACAAAATACAACTAACCAAACAAACTATTCTAAAAAGAGTATCGCTTTAATGTAATAGTTCCCCCTACCATACTGTGGAACATTAATTTCACTACCTGAAATATCATTCCATCAAGTAACTGGCATTCCAATTTTAACAGCAGCTTTTCAAATGGCTTCAGTTTATCTTCTTGAATCCCAAACTTAGAAGGGTTGTGATGGACAGACTTTAGCAACCTGCAAGGAGTAGGTGTGGAACACATACATACAACACAATTACAACACACTAACAGTTTTATCATATCCTGTACTATTTTGAGAATAGATTTTAATTGCCCACATCTGTGCCCAGCAGCAACTCCAAAATCAAAAAAAAACCACAAAACCCACTAGGTCTGTATAAGCTATTTGCATTTGAGTAACTCCCATTTATTCAGGTTTTCAATGAAACAGGGTAATTATTCCTCTAATTTAACTACCTTCATAATTGTTGACTCTTCAGCTTTTACTTAAGGTAGTGTTCTTACTCAAACCTCTATGCACATCCCCATGATCAATATGGATAGGGATAGTCTTAGATCAGTTTTCTGTAAAATTAGATTTCTTATTGAATATATTTTACATCCCACTAACATAACTCTTTTTGTCAAGATGCTTAACATGTATTATAAATGTAGTATTCAGCACTTTAAAAACTTACTGGTGCTGTTAGAAGGACAAAGTAGGAGCTTAGCCCTGCTCTTCACTGACATTTCTGGAAAACTCTCCAGGCTATCAAAATCCATATTCCCACACTGACTTTCTTGGAACAAAGACACACACACATGCTTTTATCTTTTACATTGTGGGAGTATGTTTCACACCTTCAGAGACACACCTCTTATACATGGTCCAGTGATCTTTCAGAGTGGCATGATTGTCAATTATTTCATCGAGAGTGATTAAGACTGTGAGCAACTCTCCCAGATGCTCGTACATTGCCTGTTTAAAACAAAAAGATTAGGATTGTAGTTATTGAAAAGTTTATTACAGTCACGTGTGGCAAGCAAAATTTCAGTTCCTTTCAACATATTATCAGCCAACAAGACATCAGCTAGAGAGTTAAATTGGAGACTTCTTGGTTTGGTAGCTTAAAGATTTAATATTTGTTGTAGTGACACAAGATCTAATATTTCTTGTAGTGACACACGGAACACTAGTTTGTGTGCAGGCACTTCTTTAAGTTCACTGATCTAATTTGACATTGAAGGTAGGATTTTCAAAATTGCCTACATGCAGAACCACATACTGTGTACAATAAGGGAGTGTGTCAACACTTTTTCAGCTAAGAAAGCTAGACTGTGACAGACATGGAGATACCAGCCCTTTCCACATAAAGGCCAGAAAAAAGCCTGATTAACAAAATAAAACTTTTAAAGGAAATTCCAGACTGAAAGTTGTACTTGAAATTAACTTTTTTACTGCTTTTCTCAGGATTAATGATCAAGACATACATATATTAACACAAGCAAAAGTGCTCTGAGTCACTCCCACCTGAAAATGAACTCCAGATGTCTCTATAATTTTAGGTGCATTCCTGTAAACAAAATAAATCTTTTAATACCTTCACAATCCTTAAAACAGAGCATATTTATAAATTCTGTATCATGGTATGTTCTTTGTTTCTTGGGATATATTTTTCTTCACTAACATGGTAACTTCAGAAAACAAAAGAATTCTCAAAATCTGATTAAAAGTATACACCATGTGAAACCTGTGTGCTATGATCAAATTCAATATTGCATTTTTAAATGTACAGCATGTGACTGGTTCAAACCACTAATTGCATTCATTGTACATGTATATCGTCAATTTCCAGTTGAGTTATCCTAACACCAAGTAGCCTGGATACATAGATCCTTGTGGCCCAAAAGTACAAAATCACTTCACACATTTAATCAAGCCACATCCAAGCTACATATCTGTCCTTGTTCATTCAGCACCATACAGAAAGCCTACCTTATGCTGCAGTGCAAGACAAAAATAAAAACAACAAATAAAACTGAGAAGAATTATATTATCCTGGCTGAAAAGGGGTGACAAGGGGTGAAGGAATCAAGAGCCCTGCAGAGCTAAACCAAGCAATTCTATTCAGAGCTCAAGTCTCCTCAGAGTTTCCACCAAACAGCCCTTATTAAGCCCAACTTCAGGTGTTAAAAACCATGTTTGTTCTGTGAGGAACATACACCAAGATTTACATATTTAAAACATTAGACTCTGAAAGTGATCTGATTTTTAAGCTTCTGAAGCTACTGGTATCCACTGCATCAGTCAACAGAAGGACCTTCGCTTTCAAACAGAGCAAGGATAAAAGAGTAATAAGACAATATCTCAGTCATAAAGACTAAATGCCTCTGAAGCATCAATTCTATCAAAAATGACAAAAAATAGAATTCTTGCACTTCATTACATAAAAGCACTGCCTTTTTTGAAAATAAAGCAAATACAGTTTCATAATGGCTTACAAAGCCCAAACTTGCACAGTAAAGCACTCTCCGTATCTCTAGACAACAATGTTCCTAAAATGACTAAGCCTTATGCAGAACATTAATATTTTACACATTTGTTTAGCTACATAAAAACAATATAGCATTTTAGGGAATAATTACTTGTTGCTGGTATAGAGAACAGCCAACTGATGCACTACATTCACCACCACTTCATAACATCGGGTAACAAAGCAAGACAGCTCCTGAAATACAAGAAAATAAAATACATATATATGTACAGATCCTCTTCATATACAAACTGTCATTACTTCCAAATCACTGAACATAAATCACCGAACTTGCAGCCCAAGCTTCAACTACATTCCTAATTCAAGTCAGTGGGCAGACCTACAGCAGGATGGCAAACACCATCTTAGTAACTAACAGCTCCGAAAGAGGATCTGAGGATCTAGGACTAACCTAAGAACCTGCTGCACACAAGCTCCCACCACAAATTGGACTATTAAGGGACCAATATGCACTTTGGACAAAAAAAAAAAAAAAACCAAACATAATAAGGAAACCAGAAATTATTTCACACTTGCATATGGCTTTGACAGTCTAGAGACTAAAATACTAGAATTGATACCCAGGGCCACATTTTAAAAAGGATTTTGATTCTTTAAAGAAGATACAGAAAGGAGTCACCATAACACATTCAATGTGCTTTAAATATCTTGTTGTCAAAGTTTTTAAGAGTTCAGTTTATCAAAGACAGCAGGAACTGACTTGACGACAGTGCCCAAGTACCTTCAGAGGGAACAACCCTGATAACAAAGGCTGTGCATTTTCCCACCACATTCAAGAGTCACACTCTGGAAGCCAGTGATAGCTGAATTCAAATTAGAAATTAACACAGAAGCCTGTACCCACCGGAAGAGTGATGAGCCACAGGAACTGCTTTCAAATAAAACAAGACAATGTCTTTGGGAGTTATGCTCAACTAAAGCAGAACTCAAGCTCAGTCACATAGTACAAAATGAGTAAGAACAGGTCAACTCTGACCACGTAAAGGACTATCTTAACTTCTATCATGGATTTTAACACAGCATTCCTTAAGCAAGATGATAAATAAATCTGAGTTTCCCTTAACTGCAATAATATTTGCTCATTAATGCACCGCATAATCCCATCAGGAAAAAGTCAGCGTGTGATGAGTCTAGCCAGTCAGCACACAGATGGCTCCATAACAGGCAGCCCACGCTGGCTAACCAGCCAGCCTGCCGTTCCTGACAGAAGGCTGGTTAACAGCTGAATTCTGTCTCCCTCTCCATCAAAAATAGACCTTATTTGGGCTTCTGCCTCCTATTAGTCAGCAGTTTTCACAAAACAAAGTGTCATTACTTCTTATACTTGTATTGCCCTATCAAATGCAGCTGAAACAAGCCAACAGATTCTAGAGAAATGGATTAATAGACAATTGAGATAATGTTTCCTGGGGAAGGGGCACCAGCTGCCATTTCAAAACTTCCAGGAAATAGTCCAATTTAACAGTACATACAAACTAGCAGCTACAAAAAACAGGTGACATTATCATTTTATCAGTTCTTCAAATACACTGTCTTCTGCAGGATCAAGAGTACCTAACCAGGGCTTCACAGTGCTATTTTGATAATTTTTTAAAATGTTTTGACATAGCAAATTTGAGGTTATTAGATCTAGTTAATCAAGAATCCTGAACTCAGAAAAGCCAACAAACCAATACATGGAGATTAGCTCCATGAAAGTAACATTTCACCTCTTTTATCATCTTCATTCATATTTTCACACCACCCTTGGGGATATGCTTAAAATATTGACCAGAACAGCATTTCCCAATCTATGGATATAGACTATTCCTAAGCGGATTTAGGGGAATACAATAGTTGAAAAAGAACAAACTCAATAAGGAAAAAGTTTTCCTCACAGCTTTACCCAAAGCAATACACACCTATTAGCACAATAATCTTCCCTTTGGGGCAACATCCTGCATCTCCCTTCTTTCCCAAGTTGCTCAACAATCAGCAAGCCATTGTAGCATACATACTAAGTGGGCTCACAAGCAATACTGATATATTTTTGTTAAGTGTTTACCCTATAAATATACACATCAGCATACACCCCATAAATAAACATAAACTTGTCCTACAGAGTGGGTTTGCAATGCACATAGATATCCAGACAGCCAGCTACCTTGCTCCCAACTTCCAACTGGCCAGAGCATCCTTGCAGGGAAATAAAAACAAACAAAAAAAAAGGTCTGGAAAAACACGAGTGTACAGTAGCCCCATCTCAGAGCAACTAAAAGGTCTCAAACATCTGCTCAGAAAGAAATAGAGGATGAAGGAAGAAGCTAACAAAGTTGATGGGAGAAAAAGCTTGAAAAATGGGGGAAAAAAACCACCAAGATATCCTGACAACTAACTGCACTTGGGCATGGTAAAAGAGGTTGAGAAACAACTTCCCATAGCATTCAACATGTTATGACTCAGTAAATTACTACTGCCATGCTAGTATACAGCAAGAACAGGAATTTTAACCTTTCTTAAACTAGAACTTGTTTAAACATTCTAGAAGCTTCCTATCCCCTGCTTCAACACAGATATTTCATTACAAGCAATATTGCACAAAAATAGAAACATTTTTGGGAACAGGACAGTCACTTTAACTATACTAAAGACAAAAAAATTCCACAGTAGACTGAGCACAGGAAATCCTCAGAAGAAGCACAGATCCTGTTTTCATGCAAAGGACACTGATAACAACCAAACTGTATAAGAAATAAGCATTCCTCCCTGAAAGTTTGAGTGAGGCACAATCAATTTTTTTCCAGGTACATGTTTTAATTTTGCTTTCTTCTATCAGCTAAAAAATATGCACAAACTATTAATGCATTTCCAATTTTAATGAAACTAAAACTTGCTAATCAAAACCACAAAAAAGATATTTAACTTTACCATCAAATGAAACAACTTCAATTTATCTTCCCTTACTGAAATTTTCTTTAGGAAATTCTAATTTCTTTGAACAATAATTACACAAACTGTAATGTCTTCTCTCTTTAGATTTCCAGAGTTTTAGACAAGTATAAAAAAACCCAATACAATGTGTGATATATCAGTTGGTTGTGACAGGTCTGCAGGCAAAACATAGTAATGTATCAAATGATTGCAATGCCTTTCAGTAAGATGCAAACAGGATACTGCAGACTGTTAAAACCATTTTGCAAGTAAAAGTAAGATCATAATTGCTGTAAAAAAAAAAAATCAAAATATAGTCTACCTGCAAGAAAGAAACAAATCTTCCCATCTGTATTTGGTAATCTCCCTCCACCATGCTGGAATCTGTGGCTTGAAAGACAAACATTTGTCACTACTTTCAAAAGCCCGTGTTAGACCTGTTAAATTAACATTGAAGCTTGCTCTCCAAGCTATTTGTTTGTCATACAAGTGGAGCGCACTATTATAAGCATACTGATGGAGCCTTAAAAACTTTCAATTTTGCTTTCCTAAACTAGACTTATTTTTGAAATTTCTTTCTCATTAAAAATTACACTGTTTATAAGTTAGACACAAAATAGGAAAAAAAGTCTCCAATACCTGAAAGAATACAAAGAATATGAAACAACTTTAGCATTATTTAAAGGCATATATATCTATATGTAAATTAATATAAAATTTTCCATTTTAAAGTCTTTCTATGAAAGCACTAGGTATTTATATTGTAAGGAACATCCATTGGTAGTTATTTACTGAAAGAATATACTACATCATTAATCAGAAGAAAAAGCTGAGTAGCATACAATTTCCTCAAGAAATTTATTTTCTTTTTTCTACATATCATCCTGCACAAAAGAATCAGCTCATCATCATAGCTTCAAAGCATTACCTGTACGACAAAGTACACTAACAGGATATTATGAAATACAATAATTACATCATCAATACCAAATTGTTTCAGTCAACTGGACCAGTTGTAACACTGCGTGACAAAACAGTCTTTTTAACGTGATGACAGATTAAAGCTCCAGACTTTAGATTTTTCTAGTGGGCCACTCTGAGAAAAAATGGCTTACAATTGCAAGTTTTCCTGCATGAGAAATGCAGGTCTTATTGTTTCATAAAGTATGTTTGTTTAGAGCAGTCAACAGAGACTAAAGTATTTTCCATACTTCTGTCGGAGCTCTGGGACAAGATTCTAAATACTGCACGTTTCCCCTTTACACATTTTAGGTAACCTTTACTCTGTTTAGTGTATGTCCCCAAAAAACCCTATCCAACTAACTAAAGTTCCTAGACCAGCCCCACCCAGTCCAAGGACAAGATGGGAAAAAAAAAAAAGTTTCTTTATACAGAAGGTAAAGGCCAGCACAGTATTTATTTACATTTCAACCATCCTTGAGCCAGTAACTTTGCCGGGTGTTCTAAGTAAGCAAGCTTGCTATTATCAAAGCAGATGCTACAAGGAGCGATATGGAAGTGGAGAACACAATTTCTGCATCCCTACATAACCTCTCACTTCCTGGCATTCTCAAACATTCCCTGTAGAACACCCATCAGGAACAAACTCCTGCTGTAATATGTTAAGCTGCAACAGTCTGACTTTTTTTAGTGCTAGAGACATGGAGAAGTTTTGAAGGATCACCTAGTATCATTTCGGTAGCATATCACTTTTTGTAAGATACTTAAAACCATGTCTGACAAGAAGTCAGAATCTGCTAAGAAAAAAACCAAAAACAACTGAAAACACACTTTTTCATGTTCCCTAACTGAACCACAACAGTCATCTTACACAGCACTTAAGAGAATGACAAATAGTCCCTATCTCAAAGATTTCACATTCCTCAATACTTCTGTCACAGTCAAGGCTCTTCAAAAGCTTTAAAAAAAGCCTTTTTACAAGACCGCTATGAAAGAGCCTTCCCTTTCTCTCAGATTTCTGAAACAGGAAACAAATCTAGGTGACATGTCTCTAAATCAACCCATTAATACACCCATTCCTCAGGACCAAGATCTGTTCTTATTCCCAGACTAGCATCCGTTAAGGTGGAAGCTGAAGACCAACCCTTTGGAGGAGTTACCAGTTTAATTCCAAGACAAAAAGCAGCTTTCACCTGAAACAGCCTCTCATGGTTTGTCAATTGTCTTAACTTGCAATCACTCATGCCCCTGTATTATGTCACAGTCTAAACAGTAGTACAACTACTAGCACCCACACTTGAAGGGCAGAAAACATTAACACACTGCAACTTCTTTTGGAACAACCATGATTGCATAAGTAAAGTAGGCAAGATTTTGTCCAAGTTATTTATTAACAGCTTCACTGTTTTATTATAACCAAATTACAGATGTATTGCTTTGCAATGCAAAAATCTAGTCCAAATAGGAAATAAGTTGTTTTAGGATGTGTTTACATGTAAAAAACAGGTTTTCAAATATATACTTTGAAAAACAGCTGCTACAGTATGTAAGCTCAGGTTCCCATATGTTACACATTAGATACAACCTCAACAGTCCATACTTCTGATGTCAATAAGGCTGCAACAAAACTTCCTGTTAATGTGACAAATAAATCTTACTGTTATTTTAAGCTAACTCAGGACAGTTACAAGACACTAACATATATCCCTATAACCTCAAAGTCCATTAATCCATGTTCATCAGTTAAAGATACAGAGAAAGCATGGATCTGTATTATAAAATGACACTTATTGTAGCATTTAATGTAACCTGAAGCAGCAACATAAAACTACAAACTTTTACAGTAAAGGGAGCTACTTACCTCCTTCTCCATAAAACAAGAGGCCATTATAAAATTTAGTTTCTGCCTAACAAGAAAAGCAGAAATTTGGTTTTTAATACATAGGATATATGTAATCATGCTATAAAAATTATTTAGACATTATATCATGTTTCTTTACTGCTAAAGAATAAATTTATATATCAGCTTGACAATCTGCAAACATAGTCATACACAGTAACAAAAGACAGCTGAATTTACCTCATATTTTAACTTCTTGATTTCACAGCAAAGGGCAGCATACACAGTTATTACTTTGTTTAGAACCTAGACTCCAAGGGGGAAAAAACCACACAGATTACAAATAGGTTCACATTTAGAGAACTTCATTTTGCCTAGAAGACCCCTATTTTAATTGGTTTTTTTCTTTTAAGCTTAAGGTGCTTACCTTGTTTTCTGTCTTTATGAGCTCCAGTAGGGAGGACTGTTCATATGGCAAAAGCTAAAATTGAAAGAACAAAACAAAACAAAAATGAAAAAGCAAATCACAAAACAAAACCAACAAAAAAGCAACTTTAGAAAACATTGGTCAAAAATATATTTATCCAACTAGATAAGTAATTTTTTTTCCAGTTTAATCTCAAATAAGGTCAGTAATAAGAGAGCAATAATTGCACACTACAGGGAACCTATGCTGCAGGAAACCCTGGTTCTCCACATTTACATGGAAATACCTTTCCTTCCCCTCCAGGCAGAAAGGCAAATAACTAGCTATACTATATAGCATTTACAACAGTTTACTTATAAAATTTGGAAAGCAAAAGCACAGTCATTATGGTGCATGTAAAAAAAAAAGGTCAGAAAACCTAAAACACAAATTAAGAATCTCAAGTGCAGGAAACAGGATGCATAGTGTATATCTGTATGCAGGCACTGACATTTTGTACTGAAGTTGGCCATGATATTGACTAGTTTGTATACATACAGCACTGTGCTGGCACTAGACATAATTTATTCAAATTATTCAGACAGATTATTATTGAGAGTGCATCTTCAGCACAGACAAGTTCCATATAGTAACAAGCGCTTTTAAATTATGTCTGCAAATTCAGCAAAGAGAAAAAAAAGTAACATGCCAAAGAGGACAGAGAACTTATGACCAAGGAAATAACCACCTCTGGAAGACAGAAAATACTGTATCAAGGCCATTAAGTCAAAACACAACTATAAATACACAGACAGTTCCCTCTGCAGTTATACAGCTACTAGTGAGCTTTTCTGGAACCCCAAGCCCCAGATAAAAAACACCAACACCCACAGGGAAGAATTTTGCTGTAATTATGAAGAACTATAAATTCATTTAACTTCCACTAGTATCCAAAAGACTGGAAAAGAATAATATGAAAATGCCTTCTCTTATGATATGCACCAATTTGTTAATTATTTGATAATTAAAATAGTATTGGATAGATTTCACAAACACAAGTCAAAATTTTAAGAGCAAAAACGCATCAAGCTTTTACTTCTCAGGTTTTGAAGGGAAGGAGGAACTGGGGATATAACAGTTGCAATGCACATTAAATATAGGAAGACCTTTAATGCAATGGGATCAAGACTGAAGTCCCAAACATCTCCAACAGAGTCGTCCAAAGCATCTTCAATTCTCTTCAGCTGAGATGTATATTCCTCAAGGAATTTTCCATAATTCTTCAACTGCACTTCAGCATGAATTTCTGAGAATTTATAATATTTGTACAGTTTTATACACTGTTCAGTAAACTGCAATATCAAAAATTTAACAACAAATATTTAATGTGTTGCTATTAAGCTTGTAGTACTGTATCTCTCATTTTGCTGCAGCATTTTTCCTTAATACAACCACATCTTTTATACTCAGTGTCAGTTTAAAAGAAATCCAAATACTACTTAAAGAATACGAAACATCTAACAGGTTTGCAAAAAATTATATTCTTAATCTACATGTATTTTCAAACCAAGATCTTAACAAACCTAACAATCACATCAAGATGCTAAGGAAATAAATTACTGTAGAAATTGTAACATGGCAGAAGATTCTACCCATCAGCTGAAACAGTATCATTTGCAATTATATTAGAAATTTGAGGCAATGGGTCTAATTGCTGGAGCAGGTGAGCTGGTGAAGGGTCTAGGGCACAGGTCTTATGAAGACCATCTGAGGGAGCTGGGGTTGTTCAGTCTAGAGAAGAGGAGGCTGAGAGGAGACCTTATCACTCTCTACAACTACCTGAAAGGAGGTTGTAGTGAGGGGTGTGCTGGCCTCTTCTCTAAAGAAACAAGCAATAGGACAAGAGGCAATGGCCTCAAGTTGCACCAGGGGAGGTTTAGGCTAGATATCAGAAAAATGTCTTCACTGAAAGAGTGATCAGGCATTGGAACAGGCTGCCCAGGGAAGTGGTGGAGACACCATCCCTGGAGGTGTTCAAGAAACGTGTAGACGTGGTGGTCAGGGACATGGTTCAGTGAGTTAGGTGGTGTCGGGTTGATGGTTGGACGTGATGATCCTTGAGGTCTTTTTCCAACCTTAATGATTTTATGATTCTAATAATTTTGGCCTGAGTAGCAGCTGTATTAGTAGCAATCCTCCTTCTACTCTCTCTCTGCTACCTCTCAGAAAGTTATTTGGGCATTACATGGGAAGTGTATGGCTTTTGATAATTTCTCCCACTTGCAAATTCCCCATCTTCAAGCAGAACTTCTCTTCTGATTAGCACCTGGACATTGAAATGCACAGCTGTCCTGCCACTGCTAAGGGCAAGTATGTTGCTATGTTCAAAAGGTAACATTCAGCTGGTCAAACACCAAAAAACAGTGGCATTAATTAGCAAAGTCTAAAGACAATTGGTCCACAAAAGTTTCATTCACACTATCCTGATCTTTTTTCATCCCACATTAAGACACTCTCCACCCCCCACCTCCGCCAGTTATACACAATTACTGACTTAGTTGCATAATCTGAACTACTGAGGGAATGATTACAGCTCGAGGCTTCTATGCTCAGTAAGGAAGTATAATCCTTTTTCACATGAAAACTAAAGTGTCTTCCCCATAATTAGATAACAAATCTAACAGCTTGTGATCTTCTGCTATTTGTTGAAAAGAGTATTATCTAAAAAAGTTAGAGAATGTAAATAAGCTGAACAACTGAACTTTTCCTAAACAAGAAGTCAACTATCATGTAGCTTTGTATGTGCTCTTTCCACATTTCAGCAAGTAGGCTGCTCTAGAAAGTTAAAACACTTACATTCTTTTATTCAGCATGTTTAATGTCTTACTCATCCACATTGCCAATAACTGAGACAAAGGGTAGTTGATAAGAAGCTTAGCATGAGCTGGCACTGTGCACTCGCAGCCCAGAAGGCCAATAGTGTCCTGGGCTGCATAAAAAGAAGCGTGGCCAGCAGGTTAAGGGAGGTGATTCTTCCTCTCTACTCTGCTCTCATGAGACCCCACCTGGAGTACTGTGTTCAGCTCTGGAGTCCCCAACATAAGAAAGACACGGACCTGTTGGAGCAGGTCCAGAAGAGGGCCACTAAAATGGTCAAAGGTCTGAAGCACCTCCCGTACGAGGACAGGCTGAGAGAGTTGGGACTGTTTAGCTTGGAGAAGAGAAGGCTCCAGGGAGACCTTACAGCAGCCTCCCAGTACCTGAAGAGGGCCTACAGGAGAGATGGGGGGGCACTCTTCAGCAGGGAGTGTAGTGATAGGATGAGCTGTAATGGTTTTAAGCTGAAAGAGGGAAGATTTAGATTACATATTAGGAAGAAATTCTTTACTGTGAGGGTGGTGAGACACTGGAACAGGTTGTCCAGGGAAGTTCTGGATGCCCCACAGAGTTCAAGGCCAGGCAAATGAGGCTTTGAGCAACCTGGTCTAGTGGGAGGTGTCCCTGCCCATGGCAGGGGGGTTGGAACTAGATGATCTTTAAGGCCCCTTTCAACCCAAACCATTCTATGATTCTACGATGACGGCTACTTCAGTGGAAGAGCACTGCTGAATCAAGTATCACTTAGACATTTTTTGAAGAAAGAAAATATTTTACTTAAGACACTGCACTAGGCATAAGGAGAGGATTGAATAAGGGCAAAGTAATAAGGAAAAGATGAAAAGGACCATGGACAGGAAGGTTGACACTGAGAAGAACACATGACAGCAGTGAAGTCCTGAACTAATTCTAAGCTACTACTCTGAAGCAAGCAGCAATGCCCCCCATAAGGGCACATGGACTGCAAAGGCCTATCCAAAAAGCACGGTAAACTCTCCCACACTAAGTTCCTCATGAGTGCCGTTGCTTCTACCTGTACTTGCAGCCCAGACAGTGCACAGGCACTGTCAAAATAAGGGGAGAGAATTTCATGTAAAGCTAACAAAAAACTTGCCATCACAGTATGCACTCCAGATACTGATGTACAGCCCTTGAGTTTTATCACCACATTACTCTATTCCATCAAATTCATCTCATCTTTCAGGTTCCTTCCAGTGCATCTTCTGGAACCTCTGCTGCAGAAAACCTGTAAAACACTGATTGATGCAGAGCCCTGCAGAATGGGCTATTTAACTAGCCATCATGTTAGCTTCAGTATTTTAGTGCTAGGAAGCTTGGAGTAGAGACTTATTATTACAGAAGCATGCTGTGGTATTCCCCCAGTCCCATCTTCTCCCCTGCACAAAAGACAAACTAATGGCAGAGAAACTGACAGAGATACTGGAGCTTTATAGGAAGAACAAAAAAAGTTTCCAAGTCATACAAGAGTAGGAAAGTGGCACTGCTGTTCAAATCAATTTTCCCACAAAACAGGCAGCATTTCTCAAAGTCTTGCAGCAGTGCTTTGCTAGAGACCCACAAACTGTGACCTTTCTGGCAGCCAAATGATGGATTTGAACAAATACTATAGCTCAACATAACCGATATGAAATATCTCCAAATACGTAACTATTGATAGCCATCAATCTGTCACCCTGTACTGATCATATATAAAATAAGAGACAGGTGTGGATAATTTCTTGCTATTTTAGAGAAACATGAGAGTGAAAGCTACTAGGTAGCCAGAGACAGGCAGAGTTGAACTGATAAAAAATGACTTAGAGACAATGGGAGCTTTTTAAGATGCAGAATTTTTTTCCCGAATAAACTGGCTCACATGCAGAAAGAAAAAGAAATCACAGAAGGCAGATATTTTATTTTTCTTCTAAGCAACAGACATACTTCCTAAGGTATACTCTGTTTACAATGAAGTTTGATTTAGTTTCTTCTCAGGTGATAAAATAAAAGCATTACAATTAGAATAATGCAAGAGATCTACTCAGCAAAAAAAAAAAATCAGCAATACCAATATTAAGTGGACATATTGCCACTGCAGAATTTGCAAGTGCTGTGTCTGTAAATATCTAGGACAGAGGTGAAACAAGCTGGAGTTACTGAGGATCTTATGTTCTCAGCTGAGAACATTATAATTGCTAAAGGCGAGTGATATAAAGTGAAAGTAGACAACAGCAAGAAGAATTTTTCAAGTCACAGGACTTTTCTTTAGCTTTCCCTAGAAGAATGTTGCATGCTTTTCTCAATGGAAGATCAGCCTGTTTGTTCACTGTTGAGATGGTGGTAATGGAGCATATTATGTCATATAAAGTTCTCACAGCTGCATTTAATGTCATGGTCAAACTAGTGGAGATCTGGCATTTCGAGTGAAAGCTACAATTTCCATTCCGCAACTAGAGAAGTGGTATAAACCTTGGCTGAGGACAGCTTCAGTTTCCACTGAAATCCAGATTAAATGAATATGGCATAAACAGTATCACCCCTTGGGACAATATTATATGTGAAACAGTTGGTCCGTGACTGACATATTTTCTCAGCAACACCTGGTGTAATTAATGTGGCACAGTTCAATTTACAGTGTGACAACCATATACATTCCCTGTTTGGAAAGTAGGTCACCTCCACGGGTTGAAGAAAAACGTGGATTTTGATGGCTATGCAAACCCGCTGCCAAACACTTATTTAATTATCTTCTAAAGGTGAAACTGGAAGCGACCGCCCAACTCCACGCCACAAACCTTTTACCAACAGGAGCGGCATACAACTGGCTTACCTCTGGCTAACTGAAGAAGCAACTGCAAAAATTTTGGGAGCCGCGAGAAATGATGGGGAAGGAAAGAAACCCCATCCCCCCCGACAAGCATCTCTCCCTCCCGCCCGGTTCCGAAGAAACCCCCGCCGGTCCCCTGCCTGACCCCCTGGGGGCACGGGAACGACTCCCCAGAGGGGGATAAAGGATGAAGGGTCGGAACAACCCCTCTCCCACCCCGAACAACCTCCGACAACTACGGAGAGGGCGGTG